>NC_059078.1:104655571-104658071 GCF_020497125.1 Mauremys mutica
TTCTTTCTCGACACCTTAAAACTCAATGTGATTTGTCCTTTTATTTTATAATGTGATGATCTAGTAACGCGAGACGTTTATTTGGATTTAAAAGTTAAATGTGTTGAGGTGAAAAGTCATCTTGTTCTCCTCTAGTCCATATTCACCTCTCAGTCCCCCATCTCCATAATTCAAACTCCATGCTCCAGGGGTCACCCAAACCCGTCCATTTCCCTGAGATCAGCTTCTGTTTCTTCTTCAAATCTCTGTCATACCTTGTAAATAACATAATTACAAACAGTTCCTTATTAAATTATTTAACCTGTCTTGGTCAACTTTTTCGATGATAACTACATGCCATCGGTATTGCGCCATAGCAATTAAAGACAGAAAGCTATTTGTTAGCTTTTGATAATGTTCAACTTTTTTTTTTTCCGGAGAGACGTTTGACGATGGGGCGGGGAAGGGAGAATTACAGTGTTCTGAAAACCAGATTCCAGATATGTAAATTAAAACCACTCGACAAACACGCCATTTTTAACACAGAATTTAACTGGTGTGTGTGTTACTGACATATGTGAGAATAGTTTCTGCAATATATGTTTTGCTAACTTTTAAGACCCAAAACTAAGAGTAGATGAGTCTTAAATTTTTCCCTTCCCCAGCCTAACGGGCTACTCCATTCGGCACACAGGTCTAGGATTTTTTTTCCCAGATTTCAGTCTTCCTTCCCCACCTCCCTAAAAGTTTTTACTTCTCTTGACAAAAACAGGATTCGATTTAAATGTCCCCAGTAGTAAAATAGTGTGATTTCCTTTTAGAGAAAACCAGATCTGACAGGCAAACTACTATCACTCTGACAAAGACGAAGGCGTTGTACCCTTCAATACTTATTTCAATAGGTTACAGAGAAGCCCCTTTTAAACTCTGGAGCGCTCTTGAGTTGACAATGTGGTTTTATTTCCTTTGTATAGACCAGCTAAATGTTTTCGGAAATCGCTGTAGCGGTCTAATTAAGAGGCTGATACAGGCAGCTATAAGTTTCGAGGCTGCTGAATAAAAGAATACAGAGGCTACGTTTTAAGCACACTTTTATTGTTCATTTAGCTTCGTACCTTTGCAGTACAAACAGTGCTGAAAATAAAGGCTTTTAATCTCTCTTCACTGACGGGAGAAAAAATAGCCCAGTAACTGATCAAAGAGTCAATGGCGCTGAACCGACAGTTTATGGATTTCTGTTTGTGCTACAAAATAAAAAATAAATCACATATAAATACGGGGATTCATCAGAGGAAAAGTAACAATCGCCAGAAGTGATATGGCACGCTGCAGCAACAAACATTTGCAGCCACAGAGCCTGCTTGTTATGTCTGCGGTGACATATATTACTAGTGTGTTTTCAAAACAATACCTGTCTAGGTTACCGTTGCAACTGGGCCATCTTTCTCTTTAGTGACTAGTGCGATGCAGGCTTTAATTTAAAATAACAATGGTAATAACCATGGCCCTGTCAACACACAACTGGAAATAAAGTAAGTGTCAAAGTGGCTGAGGAGGTTAGAGGGCACTGGTGATATCATGGGCACTGGTGATACAGTTTCCAGAGGGGAAGCCATGGCGAGGGTTAGATCTACTGCATTTTTTTCCTTTCTTTTTAAAGAGGGACTTGGTGGAGAATCTCTTTTCCCAGCCCCACCGTCATTTTGGAGGCGTGCAAGGCTAGGGAGCGTGCACTGCAGCCGTGGGACTGGAAGAAAGTGCTCTCGTGGCTAGGCAGGAGCAGCCTGTTCAGGCCCCTGCAGCATTAGGAACAGGGGGACAGGAAGCAGAGGCAGGCTCTGGTAGCGGTGGCTGGCAGCCGTAGGAGTAGGGAAGCTGCAGCCGCTTTAGCGTGGTGGGGGGAAGCGGCGCGCGCGGGAAACCTCTCCAGAGGAGCCGGGAAGGGGAGGGGGAGAAGCAGCGTGCGAGGACAGGGCTCTCTCCAGGGGTGTCTGGGGGGGAGGGGGAGGAGGAGAAGCGGCGAGCGCGGAAACCCTTCTCCACAAGCAGCCTAGTGCAGCCAGGCTGCTGCTCAGAGAGTCCGGTCAGGCACAACGTCCCCCAGTCTAGCAGGAGACGGGAGTGGAGGGGCGAGAGCGCACCTATAGCTCCACACCATCTGTTAGAGCCTATGCTCAAAACCCACCCAAGCGTGTTCCCAGACACTGCCTTTTTACCAAAGAAAAATCATTGTTAGCAGTTTCAAAACAAACACCAGATTGCCCATTAGCACTTTCTTCCCAAATATCATCCAATAATAACCATATTGCTGTGCACGCTTCTGGGATTCCTCAGGGCGTTTAGACGCTTCTGGTTTTATCCAGAAAATGCTTCTCTAACTACTTCAAAATGCACCGTAACCTGCTCTGCAGACGCTGTTTAGAAGCCTGCCTCATAAAATATAAGCAAGCCCCTCACAGCAGCTTGGTGTGCCGCGGTGGGCAAGAGAGGCAGAGTGCTTTCTCCCTCTCGCACAAAATAC
>NC_059078.1:104663071-104670571 GCF_020497125.1 Mauremys mutica
CATTTACAAATGTAAATATAAAATTGCTTTAAAGTGTGAAGCCTTAGAACACTATAAAATAATTAGAAGTGAAAATTAGAACAATATTTTGCTATTGCGTGCTGAGTCAGACTTTAATTTAGATATGTGGACAGAGCAATCATTTCTTGACTATTAAACTTAAATTGATAAATTTAGAAGTACTTTGCTTTTAGAGAACATATGTACAATGAAGTGCAAAACAAATAATATTTTGCAATAATTAAGAATTATAATGACATATACTTAATGATGTACTTGAATAATAGTGAATTAAATTATATCAGTTCTATTCAGTATGATCACAACAACGTTGAAACACACTGTACAATGCCAATGAT
Organism: Mauremys mutica; assembly: GCF_020497125.1. Classification (NCBI taxonomy): domain Eukaryota; kingdom Metazoa; phylum Chordata; order Testudines; family Geoemydidae; genus Mauremys; species Mauremys mutica. The sequence continues at coordinate 104,663,431 of NC_059078.1, forward strand.
TTTATACCTTCCCAAAACTATCAGAAGTGTGTTGTAATTTGATATTCTAGATGCATGAGAGGATAAAAAAATTTAAAAAAAACATTTGGTTAATGGGTTTACCATGTTTATTTGAATAAGGAAGATTGAAACTCCATTTACGCCTAGCATAGATGCTTTAGAGATCTTAATTATTGATGAAAAATCTGTTGTGCTTCTAAATTTAAAGATATGACAATTTTATAGGAATTTTAATCACCTTTTACATTAGTAATTTTAAAGGTAGGAGTAGTTTTTGTATAATGAGAAAAAGAATGTATATTTTAGCCTTCTTAAAAGAGTTGTCCCGTTTAATTAGATAATACTACTAGCATTTTGTTGCATACTGTATATCCGTAAGAAGGGATTTTGGTATGATACTCTATGTACTTTAACATGATTTTTCTGAAAAATTGTTAAGTTTCGAGTACACTACAAGCAATTTATAGCCAATATCATAAAAGGAAAATACATTTTGGAAAAGCGCTTAATAAGATTAACATAATCTTTTGAGACTATCAGAGTATATTTAAAATTCCTAATAATAATTTATGTTTGCTTGAGCCATGCGTTAATAGTTTGTCGCCTGGATTTGTTGTTGTGTTGAATTTCTGGGTTGTGTTTCCTCTTGAGCATCACAGAACAAAATATCCCCATCAAATTTTGGGGTCAGTTTACAGTTTCCCATAAGAAGTGTTTATCACTCTGTTAGTTGGCTTAAAAAATTACATGCAATATACTTCAGTAGATCCTTTTGGCCTTTGCATACATTTAGCAGATTTTTGACCAGATAAGGCATATTTGTCCTGAGGATATGAACCAATAATTCAATCCTGAATTGAGATCTATGGCCATATGTTTGTTCTAGACCAAACTAATGATCTTTCTGATAATCTGAACTGCTTTAAACATTAGGAAAGAAGAAAAGAAATACCAGCGCACTTCAGGTGTAATCATTTGCAAAATATTACAATATTTTAGATTAATGAAATTATGCCTTTTCATCTTTCAGGAGACTTAAATGTAAAACAAAATGGAAGGCCTTTTAAAAAAAACCCAAATTTACATATTGCATATCACCCGAACTTTTAACTCACAGAGAATTTTTTATTTGCACTTACTAGATGAAGCATTGCTAAGGGAACAAGTTTTTATTATTGCATGAATATAATTATACTACAGTATTATTCATACAACATATTAAAATTATTCACACTACATAATAATTTATGTAGTAAAGGAAAAAAGCCCCATAAAGTGTGGTCAGTAAAGAGATGCCACCGAAAAGGGGTCCCTGGGAAATTAGATTGACCTAAAGAAAACCAAATAAAAGAAAGGAAAAGGGCCATATTTTCTTTGTGGTATTGCTGAAAAGGATGGGAGTATCATTTTCATAGTGGAATAATGTTTTCTGGGAAAACACAAAAGCAGATGTTCCTCATTAGGAACACCCATTGTCTACATATCACAACTATGAACAGATAAATCTATCCTATTTCACCCATACATTCCAATGGCTGTAAATGATTACAGGATACCGCTGTAACTGCTAAACCAAAACCACACTGTGCGCGAAAATAATTCTTCTATGCCATCATAATATATTTTATTAGAAGGCATAGAAATTCCTGGTAAGATACATCCTCTTGACTTTTCCTTTCCTTGTTTGGCTTGAATGTATATGAAGGTGTAGTGTCCAACTGTTGAAAACTGAAAAGACTGATTGTGGAGGAACACGGGAAGGCAGGATTACATTACTATCAAAACATTAAGCGGCAACTCACTAGTAAAGCAATGGCAAATCTGCTTGTGCACACTGAATGTGCTTGCAATGTTTTACTGATAGCATGCTATGCAACGTTTTTCCAGATGGTACTATCACAGTCATACTGCTAGTTGGCATCTCTGTGGGTAGTAAATGCCCCCCCTCCCCAATAAATCTGGCATTATTCTATAGAGTTTAGGAGACTTATCATTCCAAGTGTGTCCTACTTTCCTGTATAGAAGCCAGACATCTGTTTATCCCATTTCTTTCATACAGAGTTTGGAATAGCTTTAGTTTTTGGGGAAAAAAAGTTTTGTCATATTTAACAGCTGTTACAAAATTTCAACCCTTTAGGCTCTTAAAATACTTTTCAACTGACCTCAGATTTTATTCATAATTGACATTGCTTGTAGAAAAGCATTCCCCCCATTTAACCTTTCATTGTCTGTAATTTCATATTGTCTTCAGCTTAGTTTTATATGTTGGGTTCCCAATAAATACCATTAATTCATTTATACTTTATGTTTACACCTTTAAAGTAATTGTAGAACAGTAGCTGAAGACTGATTGGAGTTTTTTTAGTCAACAGTGTTTCCTTTCACTTCCTGTCACAAAGGTCAAAGAAAGCTGACCTTTGCTGGCAGTCCTAGTCATTGAATTATTCATGTGATTGACTTTTTGTCAGTGCACACAGTTGTGCTGTGGGACATTTTATTCATTTACCTCATTTAAAGCGCCTTTCTGCACCTGTTCAAGTATTAATATCATGTAATTTGGGCCTAATGCCGATTTTGCTGAACACTCATTATATTTTTTATTAGCTATATTTCCAAACGATTATGTATGATTATTACCAAGCCTTACAAACAGCAATGGGTTATTCCCTAGACCTTTACATCTTCTTGTCAGGTTGTTTTCAGAAGCAAGGAGGATAAACATTTGACCAGTCCCAATGTTTTTATTCCTACTCCATATCCAACCAGAGAACTTAAAGCTTTTTCCCTTATGGCTTTGCGAAAGCATGATTAAATCCAACTCTGCAGAAGCTGTACAAATGCCAGCATTTATAAGGTCAACGCTTTTGTTAAAAATGCTATGTAAATGAGGATCTGCAAAAAGGGACATTAAATAAAATTAAATTCATTGTCTTCTTTAATGTCATTTACATTTTGGCTAAGCCCTGGCCTGTCAAGGAGGATTTTTTAAATAATTTTAATTACACATCATTTAGGGATCTGAGGTTTTCTATTCAGTAGCATTTGGATAACCTGCAAAACGGTGACTGTTTATTAACTTCTTAAATGACAAGTTGTCATTTCATCTGCATAATGCGCTGAAAACAGGACAGTTTAGAGTAAATTTTTTTGTTCTTAGTTCTCTTTAAGATATGCACATAATTATTGCCAAATAGGCAATGGATTCGCTCAACTGTTCCTTTACTTTGATTGTGCTTCATGAGCTGTTATTCAGTTCAAAGTACATTTTTAAAATTGTGACTTTTCTGTGTAAGGGTTTTTTTCTGTCATTTTCTGTTGGCAATGATTTCAAGAATGTAGTATATTTTAGATTAGTGGATCTGGCTGCAAAGGATACATTCCTGGGCTGAGACTGTCACTTAGGCCTTTCAAGCACACAGGTGTGAATATCTCTGTATTGTTTATAAGCAAACTACCAGACTTAGTGTTCTGGAGGCAAAAGATATATCCTACCCCGTTCATTAGTTCTTCAATGCATATACTTGCACAAAACATAGATTGAATGGTGGCAAAAACAAACTGCACATGAAGGAAAGCTATACAGTTCAGCAACACTGAAAACGCCATTTTTTTAAAAAAGAAAACAAGCCCGAGATACTGCTCTGAAAATTTTCTTTTTTTTTAACCCAAGCTTACCAAGATTATGCAATTTACATCGTTCAGTCTGAATCTATATTCTTAACCACTACAGAAAACCACAGTTAATTAAATTGCCTAAATATTTAGTTTCTTTGCTAGCAGAGGAATACATTCATACACATCCTTAAAATCATTGTTCTCCAGTAAATCCCAAGTGGGATAGATGAGACTTTTGTAACGTTCTTTTTTCTGTGTAATATACTTGCTTATTTCTATGAAGCCAAATGCATCTATAGCACTGTTATGCAAAGGAATAATAAAGTAGTATGTTTTTGTGAGAAAGGAAAAGAGGGGGAAGGGATTTAAGCAAAGCTGTCAAAAACTATACTACAAGAAGTATCCTGATACAAACCATCCTTTGCTTCTGTTACAGCCTTATCAGGTGAAAAGCAAAGATACTGCCAGAGCCTATAATTTTGTTAGGATGCCTTTGATGAATTGGATTAGGTTGTGGAAAAATCTTTCAAACTCAGAGTTCTGGTACGCATGCTTACAGGAAGTAAATAATTATTATCGGATAGTGGATAATGAAAAAAAGCACATGAAACAAAGCAGGAGAAGCTGTTCTAATGAAGCCTTTTTTTGATAACATATACATATAAAGAACCAATATTTTAGATGGATGTATTTAGACTCAACACAGATGCAACAGTGTCGAGTTACTTTTGAGAGATGGTGAATAATGTATTAGACATGGGTGTCCAAGAGGTGATGGTGGCAGTGGGAGACATGTTGGAGGAGATGGAAATTCCAAGCTCTAACGATGGAAATTGTCACTGCAGATGCCAGGAAGTGATTGACAAGCTGGGCTACAGGAAGTGAAAACTCAGGGAGCTTAACCTGTGCTTGGCAGAGCTTCCAGAGCTTACACTCTAAGAAAATGAAAACCATTCACCTCAGTCAAGCTGCCAGAATACAAGCTTCTCTTGTTTGTTTATCTTAATAGCAAATCTCACAAAAACGTTTGTGGTCAAAACTATATATAATAAGATATTATACTAGCATTATTAATACTTTAAAATAAAAATGTGGCTACAATTTAAGAAAAAAAACAAAGCTGGAAAATTTTGTAGGTCAAAGGCTTGCTCTGTATTTTACAAGAGTCATAGGTTTGACTGTTTGTAAACAGGTTTGGTTCATTAAAAATAACAAACTAAAGAAAAAAATTGTTAGTTTATTGATATATTATCTTAGTTGATTCAAAATATAGTTTATTCAACTATGGCTCTTATTTTCTTATTGAATTGACACTTTTTCTTTTTCTCAGACAAAAAAAAATCCACAGTGCATGAATAGTATTTGTTAAGTAGGAAGGGAATGGATTTGTTTTGCACACTTTGTAGATTCTAGTAAGTTGAGGCCAGAGGCAAATTACAAAAACAAATAAATAAATAAATAAATCTGTGATTCCTTCATCAAAAGTTTCACAGCCAGAAAACTATGCAGAACGAAGCATCTTGTATTTGTGGTGCCAGGAGTGTATAAAGTAAATGGCATCATCTGAAAACAGCAGTAAGGATAGTGTTATGTTTTCCCAATAATTCACTAGGAAATGAGCTTAACATGTGTAGAAAGGAAGGGGCTTACATTTGTGTTGTTGTAAGACATGTAGCATAGGCCTGACTAGCGGAAGAAGTCGGCTCCAGCTTGTCTCTAGTGAAAGACGAAACACGGTTACACATCTGGTGAGAAAGAACAGTTCATTTGCCGAGACAGCTCTCTCTCTCTCTGTGCTGCAGCTGAAAGAAGCTATTTTGACAGAAACAAAGCCATGGGGGTTGGGGTAAGCGATTAGCAGTATTCAGCCCACTAAAAACTCTTTGGCCTTAATGATAAAGAAATTGTAGGGATTGGGGTAAGAAACTTGTCCTAATCCTTAAAGAGTGTTTAACAGGCTTTTTAAAAAGTAGAAATACAAACAATAATTTCCATATAAAACTCCTACTGTACTTTATAAAAGTTTCTATAAAAAAATTAAAAGAAAATTAAACCAAAAATGTATTTAAAGGTTAGGAGAGTTATTGAAATAAAAATCTCCAGACTCATTTTTGGGGTAGATTCATCTGACCATGACATATGTAAAGTAAAAAGTTGATTTTATTGTATGTATGAAGAAGGAACATTCCCTCCTTTAAAAGGTGAATGAACTACTCGTGCTCTGTACATTCACCCTGGTTTTGCTTGCTGTACTTGTGTTCGCACAGAAGGCTCAATTTAGTTAGGCGACCCAAAAAAAAAAGTTAGAGTAGGGTTATTAATACACAATGGATAGATGTGAATGCCTTTTATTTTGAATAACAACCAGTACAATTGAATTGGTCTTGGTATTGTGTGGATTGTCAGGAATGCTCTTTACCAAACCAGATTTGATTAGGATTTCCTCTACAAGTTTGTGCAGAACTTCTGTAGTTCAAGAGATGGCTGTTGGGCAGCAAGGTAACTTCATCCAGTCCAATTGGTATTATTAAGCTCCAGTTATCATTGTTAGCTACAAAGTGAGTTTCAACATTACTTCTGACCACGTGGAACAAATATTTCATGAGAAGAACTCAGAGTATAAAAAAATTAGGGACTGATTCTGCAGTCCTTACTCAAACAAATTCTCATTGACTCCCACTGATGTCAGTAATGGTTGCCTGAGTGATGATTGCAGGATTGGGTCCTAACTGCAAAAATGTAAGTTATTAAGGAAAAACAGATACACTTAGGGTGACCAGATGAGAGGAAGAAAATATCAGGACACATGGTGTGGGGGGGCCCACTGGCAGAGCAAAAAAAAGGGGAGGGGTGAGTGCTGCGAAATATCGGGACAAATCGCGTCACGAACAAACATTGGTCGGGACAGAAGGCAAATGCTTAAATATCGGGACAGTCCCAATTTTATCGGGACATCTGGTCACCGAGGATACACTGAAAAACAACTTTCTGTTTGTCTGCATTAGGTAATGTGATTAGGTGAGTGAAGATGTCTCAAACTTGTGTTCTTTACGACAAATATTTGTCTAGTTTTTCTTTCTTTTGTGCCCTTATATTATTGTAATTGTGTTATATGTTTTTACTGTTTGACTGTACACAGCAGTGTATTGGTGGTTTAAGGTTCTTATAGCTTGTAGCCACCCAAGTTTTGCTACAGGTTTTGTTCTCAGACAGCCCCTTTATATGCAGATATTGTTTGAACAATTCCATCTTTTCAGAATTCAGCAGCATTTCATAAACAGTGTAATTTGCTTCTTCATCTTCTCTTTTAGTACATTGACTGTTGTATTGTTATGTGTGTTGATTTTCTAAGCCATAGGATTTTGCAATAATAGAGCATAAAATGTAAAATAGAATGATTAAATAATTAGAATAGAAGGCAGCTTGAGCCATAATATAAAATGAAATGAATTCTGTGTAGTTGTTTTCTCTTTTGGCTTAATAAATTAAACTACAAATTTTCCTAATTGCCAAACAAAATGTTAGG
>NC_059078.1:104675571-104678071 GCF_020497125.1 Mauremys mutica
ATATTACTGGTGAGTAATAGTCTCTAATACCATTCAGGGTAAATATTCTATATCAAAGAAACAGAAAATCATGTAGCTAACAATTGTACTTGATAGCAGTTTAAAACAAGAGTTAAGGTATTTAGGAAGCTACATATCTAAATGTCTTTCTATCTTATTACTTCCTCTTTTGCTTTTGTTTTTGCATACTTTTCTATTATCCGGGAAGTTATCTAAGTGTGATTTCCACCATTAGTGCCTACGAGAGCATTAGAAGATGATTCAGAACAGCTGTGTTCATTCAATTTTCCCTACTATCCTTCCTGTCCAGTTTAAGCTAACTGTGTGTTCCGATTGGCTGGATTAAGGTGTAATGTAAAGTTAATTATCTAAATAGAATATGATGGTTATCAAAAAGTATCTATTGTAAATTTCCAAACACAATACTTTATATAATATAGAGGCCAATCTGGTACCCCTGCACAGAAATGGGATTTTACATTTTTCTGTATCACTCCCAAGAGTGATCATTCAGAATCAGTTTCCAGACTCACCAGTTGTGAGAGTGGAAGGCCTTCTGGTTGGAGTTGTGGCCAGTTCCCTCTCCATGTAACACACAACAAACTAATCAGAGATGTGGCTGGAAATGCTGGCAGGTACCCAATCCAGCTCTAAACCAATGACCCTGGAGAAATGAGTACAGTGTGGATGAGCAGATTTGTGCCAGTACCACAGGCCACAATAGGAAATCCTCTGGCTGACAGATGCAACACTCAGAGAAGAGAATGAGAGAAAAATGCTAGGTTGCCATGCTGCCTGCAATCCACTGAGTAAGGCTGCCATACTGTTTCCTTGCAGGCACACCCCACAGACGTTCCATTGGCTGTCAACAGCTGACAAGTAAGCACAGAGAACAAGACAGATACCTCCACTATGCGTATAGACTTTTACACATTTGTACACATTAGAATCAGTGATAAACCAGTCCTGTAGGCATACAGGATATACAGGGTATCACACATGTCTCCATAGATGCACAACTGCCCCAGCAATCATATTATACAGTTCCACTGTGCATTAACAGTAATCACTGAGGACCAACTATCTAGTTGCTTTTCTATTCTATCTCCTCTGCAAGAAACTCCATATTGATTGCTCCAGCTTGGAGGCTGAAATAAATTGTTGGCCCGATAGAAACAGCTGTTTGGAATAATGCATTTAAACAGCACGTAGACTAACCAGCAGAGGGCCTAGACACACCTACTCTTCCCCTCTTACTTATGTACTTACTCTTCTGAACAGTCAAAGTACCTTCTTTTGTGTGTGAGCTTCATAGGGGATATGCAGCTTGGTAGTGAATGTAGATTATTATATATTCCACACTAAACAGTCCGCTTGACCCAAAAGTGCTTCACAGTGGCTCTGATAGGGAAATCCAAGTCTAACATTGCTGTGATTCTCAGTGCTGGATTGAGCCCAAAGTCAGTAACACTAAAATTATGAACATAGAATAATTACTTATTGGCACAGAATGTGTGTTTTCATGCATTCCATCTCATGAGCAGTTCTAAAGACAGTAGTGTAACAGAATATGATTGTACATACAGCAGAATTAACTATTGATCTAGGTTCTCAAGGTAATATACATACAGCTCATGAGATAACTATTTATATCTATCTCATTCTTTATGTAGATGGTTATTTAAATAATGCACAATAGGTTTTTTCAAATGTAGTTTACGCTAAGTAGAATCCATGCCCAAGCAGTGTTAAAAAATGTCCCTATATTTTTATTTGTATCTCTTTAATTCATAGTGATTTTGACTGCTACTAACAATGGAAAACACAGTGTTTGCATACTCCATTGTCTTTATGCTAGAGTTGTTTGGATGTTAATCCATAATGCTAGATTGGTTTAATATTGTTTTCATTGCATTTTACTGTGCTTTCAGGAGAATTTCTAATGAACAAAAATAATTTTACCCTAATTTGCTTTTGGAGATTGTTTTTTATAAATTTTGTTTGTAATTTGAGCATACTGATTACCTCAGACACTTGGAAAGTAAATTTCAAATTATTCGACACCATTAGGGCTTGATTTTGAAAAGTGGCTCCCATTTTTTGCAGGACATTTTTGTGCCCATTTTTTTGTGCACATTTTTGTTTACCCTCAATTATTTACAGGTAAAAATGCCACTCTTTATCTGTCTTGATACCTGCTTCTGCCCACAAATGATAGCGTTTAGACCCATATTAACCTAAAGAAAGATAAGGTAGTTGATGAGATATGTTTTATTACACCAATATATCTGTGTCACACTGACTTTTACTTGCTGTACTAATAGTAGACATTAAGGATCAGATTTTTGGCCCTAGCCTGGTATCCATTTTTGGCTGATGAAAATTTGCATTTGGAAAAACTGAGAACGGACTAAGGCCTTTCTGAAAAATTAAGTCCTTAATATCTATCACTGGGATATATGCTACCAGCAGGTAATCCATAAAGTAGATAATATGATTC
>NC_059078.1:104683071-104695571 GCF_020497125.1 Mauremys mutica
TAACCTGAGAGCCATCTTTGACTGTACCTTCTCTTTAGCCTCACACTTCCAAGCTGCATTCAAATCTTGCTACTTCTTCCATCACATCATCCTTCTATCTGTCCATATCACTAGAATTCTTTTCCAGAGCCTTATCTTCATCTATCTTGATGACAGCAACCTCCCACTCTTTTGCCTTCCTGACACTTACCTTGTCCTCCTCAGGTCCATTCAAAATGCTTCTGTGAAGATCATCTTCCTTTTCCTGTCATTCTGACCATGTCACCCCTGACAGGCTCTCTCTTAGCCATTGCATTGAATACAAATTCCTTGTCTTTACTTTCAAGCCCTTCTCAACTGAACCCATCAATACTTAATCAGTTTAGGTTATCTCTTTGCTCCCTCCACTGCCTCTGCCATACCAAGAATGTACTTCCACTACATGTTTGTCCGATTATCCCAAAGTCTCCTTCAAGCTTTCTTCCTTGCCACTTCCTACACTTGGAACTCCCTTCTTGAGCCAATCCACAAAACCACTACTCTTTGAAATATCCCTCTTTAATTCTATCATGATGCCAATGGTAAATGCCATCTGATAAGGGTTAGACCAGGGATCGGCAACCTTTGGCATGCAGCCTGTCAAGGTAAGTGCCCTGGCAGGCCGGGCCGGTTTGTTTTCTTGCCGCATCCACAGGTTCGGCTGATCGCAGCTCCCACTGGACGCGGTTTGCTGTCCCAGGCCAATGGGGGCTGCGGAAAGCGGGGCAGGCTGAGGGATGTGCTGGCGGGCCATGTGCCAAAGGTTGCCAATCCCTGGGTTAGACCAAAGGACAATACTGATTTCATTATTATTTCTGTTTTATGTAAAAGAAAAGATTGATCTGAAAGCTGCTAATTGTGAACACAGGTATTCTATGTGAACACATGTTCCTATCACAGTTTTCCAGTGGCTAAAGTAGATCAAGAGAGGAGGGAGAGCTTTCACCAGATTAGCCAAAGAGAAAGGGGAACTCTTGAAGAAGAGCTGCTTATCAAAGCCAAAGAGAGAAGGAGAAGCTTTCTTCTGCTATTAGCAGAGAGTGAGCAATGCTTCCCCTGCACCTCCTTAACTTTAACCTCTGCTATTATCCTTGTCCTCTCTCCGCCATTCCTTTCATTGTTTGTTCTGCCACTTGTTGCATCTTTAGTTGTACTGTAAGTCATTTGTGGCAGGGACTGTCTCCGACTGTGCATTTGTACAGAGCCTACAATAGTGAAGCCTTGATCCTGATTGGGGCCACTGTGCTCTACCATAATACAGATAAAATAAAAAGAATTCTAATAATAAGTTGCCGATCAACACAAGGGCTTCTCATGTCTCAGTACTTTCCTATAGCCACCTTCTCACACAATTGGGGTGGGATCCCAGCATGTGTGTTGATCTTCAGGGTCTTCTGGCTTCCCCAAACTTCCACCAGCACCCACAAACTCCATTATCTGTAACCCAGGGGTTTCTTGCTGTAACTCCAATCTCACAATCCTGTATGGCTGCAAAGGAGCATGGGATTTTGGTGTGTTGCAGCAAGAGACCATGGAAAAAGGTCAAGAAACACTGAGCTAATCTACCACCCTACCAACACTGTTCCCTAGTGTTTTGTCTAGTCTGATTTTAAATGTTTCAAGTAGTGGGCCTTACACAACCTCCTTTGAAAGACTGTTTCACAACTAGTAGATCTCACCATGAAAAAGCTTTTTCTGAAACTTTTCCCTAATTTTTCATTCTTAATTTCATCCTATCCTAGTTGCACCCTCTTCTACTATCCTACACAATCACTCTTGTTCCTTGGTTTCCCTTCAAAATATTGGTTTTATAAATAAGAACATAAGAATGGTCAGACCAATGGTCTGTCTAACCCAATATCCTGTCTTATGACAGTGGCCAATGCCAGGTGGTTCAGAGGGAACGAACAGAATGGGGCAATTACTGGGTACTCCATCCCCTGTTCTCCAGGCCCAGATTCTGGAAGTCAGAGGTTGCAGTGGTTCTCAAACTTTTGTACTGGTGACCCCTTTCACACAGCAAGCCTCTTTTTATATATTTAACGCCATTTTAAATGCAGGAGGCAAAGCAGGGTTTGAGGGGAGGCTGACAGTGCGCGACCCCTCCTCCCCCATGTAATAACCTTATGACCCCTGAAGTTAGGCTTACTGGCCATAATTGCCAGGATTGCCTCTGGAGCTTTTTTTTTTTTAAATCAGGGTTACATTAGCTATCCAGTCATCTGGTACAGAGGCTGATTTAAGCAACAGGTTACATACTGCAGTTAATAGTTCTGCAGTTTCATATTTGAGTCCCTTCCGAACTCTTGGGCAAATACCATGTGGTTCTGGTAACTTATTACTGTTTAGTTTATCGATTTGTTCCCAAACCTACTCTATTGTGGGACAGTTCCTCAGATTTGTCACCTAAAAGGAATGGCTCAGGTATAGGAATCTCTCTCACATCCTCTGCAGTGAAGACTGATGCAGAGAATTCATTTAGGTTCTTCGCAACAGCCTTGCTTATTTGTCATTTAGCCAAGTTATACATGTTTAGCTCTTTTAATCCTTCCTCATAAATCAATTCCTCCTTTACCTTTCTCTAATTTTCTAGCTTATTTAAATTTCTACATGTCTTTTCCAAAATAACTTTTATTTAGGATGCATATCCACACTGGCTAATCTGTATACATTCACTTTTTTCCAAGTATGATCTTTACTGCTTTGTATTGATAGCTATTTTTACATTGTTTAAACTATTTTTTTCTACTGCCCTAACCAGATTTTTAAATGGGTGTATCTTACGCCTTTTCTACTGAGGATTTCAGCCATTGGTGGCCAACCACCAGTGCAAATACTATTGCTACAGCAGGGAAAACCATAAGTTTAGACAGACAAAATCACCGTATGCTATATTTTTCATGATGCAGCTTGCCCAGATTTCAAGCCGTTTATAGCACTTCATAACAGTTTTGCCTCTCTGAACTAGGGCCTTGTGCCAGCAAAGCTACACTGGTGGCTGGCCACTGATGTCTGTAATTGGGGCAGATCATCAGTATAGACAAAGCTTTATTTATGATTTGTCATTAACGGTATCTTCCATATTTACTAATGGTCCAGCTTTCTCTTTAGGACTTCTGTTTTCCTTTATATATTTACTGCACACAAAAAACTACATTGAACAAACATTATTAAGGTTGCAAAGTCAAGCATTCACAAGTTAGGAAATACCAGAATTAAGGTTACCTGTGCCTTATGATACAGTCTTTAATTACATAATAACGTACTATTTTTCCACAGGATCCCTACATGATTCAGTGCACAGAATGGACAGTGCTCACTATTAAATATTTAGCAGCTAGTAAGTATTTTGTTTTCTCCTTGATGTTTAGTGTGTGGCCCCATCTCTTACTATGCACTATTCAAACTTTGTGCGGAAGACAGAATTATTCATTTCCTCATGAGCGCTCATTCCTATAGTATCTGAATGCTTCACAAATATTAATGAATTTCATTTTACAACACCCTTGTGAGATGAGGAGGTGCTATTATCCTTATTTTGCAGATAGGGAACTGAGGCACTCAGAGATTAAGGTTAAAAGTATTCTGTAATTTTGGGTACTCTATTTGAAATGGCTAGGGCCTGATTTTTCAGGGTACTTTGCATTATAACAGCATTGGGGTGTATTGACCTCACACAGATGAAGGAGGTGCCAGAAAGATCTTGGAGGCAGGGCTAGCCCTACCACTCCAGCCTTGTCACTCATGTATGATAGAGAGGAGGTCTTTAAAATGCAGGCAACTGCAGTCACCTTGGGGAGGAGCAAGAGTATCCTAAGCAGTTACAGTTGTGAATGGCCAGCACTTCGTCAAATCCCAGGTTCTCAAGTCAGGCACCTAGAAAATGAGGCGCACACAATTAGTGACTACCTATGAAAAGTTTGTTATAAGTGACTCGGCTAGTATCACATAGGAACTCTGTGACAGAAGAAGGCATACAATCCAATTCTGCCTTAACCATGAGATCATTCTTTCTTTTCCTACAATCCCCTGCCTCATTCACTACACACCTTTGAACTTCTGCAACAAATGAAGCCAGGGTCCTACTGACAATAGCCTTCTTCACTATACAGCCTGTATTCATCCCCAGAACAGGTCCAACCCTGTGCACTAGATTAGGCTGGGGGTCCTATGGAATAAACAGCAGTATGAATATGTAATTAAAGTCAGTATCATTATACATATGCCAAAGGGTTCTTTTAATGTAGTTTTTGTGTGTAAACTTTTCGAGATTTTTAAGAAACAAACTGAAAAAACAGAAATTTCATCATGTGCTATCATACTGTCACCCAAATGGGTTATCAGTGGGTTGGAACCTTTAGATCCACCACATAGACCTCTGCCACTTGAACTAACAAAGTAACAGATAGTGGCAGTGGGATGAGACCCTTTACCAGTGGGTTTCAGAGAGATTTGCTGACAGCAGAGGAATCTTGCATTCCATTCCAGGCTCTGCAATGGAGTGTGCTCTAGTGATCACCATTTCTTCTTCCCATCACCTCCCCCCCCAAGTGTGATGCCTTCTTCCCTATCCCTACTAACCTTTCCTTGTCCCAGTTCTGTCTTGTCCCCCTTAGCTCTTCATCTCAGTCTCATTTTCCTCCCCAAGCCAATCCCAGTCTCCACTCCTCAGGCTTCTAATCCCATTACAAGCCATCTTGCCCAGAAAGCCCTAGTTTCACCCCTCGGACTATGTCCCAGTCCCAGTCTCCTTGCCCGACTAGTCTAAGTCCCCCATCATCCAGTGCTTCCAGTCTCCCCTAGCTCCTTATCTGATCTCAGCCTCCCTCTTCAGCTACTGGTTCCCAGTCCCCATCCCCGTTTCCCTCCTGGCTGCTTGCCCAGTCGCAGATCCCAATCCCACCTCTCGGACCTAGGCCTCCTCTACACTAGAAAATTAAGTTGGTTTAACTACATTGCTCAGGGGTGTGAAAATCCACATTCCTGAGCAGTGTAGTTAAGATGACTCAACCCACAGCATAGACAGCACTAGGTTGATGAAAGAATTCTTCTGTCAACCTAGCTACCACCTCTCAGGCAGGTGGATTACCTATGCCAACAGGAGAACCCCTCCCATTGGTATCGGCAGTGTGTGCACTGAAGCACAACAGCTAGCAGCTGTGCCACTGTAGCATTTCAAGTGTAGATGTGCCCCTAGTCTCTTTGCCCAGCCAGTCCCAGTATCCCCAACAACCAGGCCTAATTTCCTTCTTTCCCTCCTTCCCTACCTCCCGGCTCCTTGTTCCAATTTATGGCAATCCCCCCTCCCTCCCCTGCCCGCATGTCCAATTCTTGTCCCCTCTTCATTCAGATCAGGGAGTTTCTTCTTCCACATCGCCTGGGCCCAGCAAGGGAGGTTTGAGAGCACAGGACAGACAAGCTCCCTGCTGTAGGTTTAGGGGCCCAGATGGAGTATGGCCTACAGCAGCCCAGAACTTCAATTGCAAGGAAGATCCTGCTCAGCCCTGAGCTGGAGCATGCCCAGTGCATATGGAATCTTCAGGGAATTTAGCCGCTAAATCTAAGAAATCTCTACTGAGTATGAGCAAACTGCTGGTTTTCAAAGAGTTACAATTTGGCCAAATTTTGGTGACTTTTCATGGGCATGGTAAAAAGCACATCCCTGACATAAAAGCTACTCTCCTCCTACCCCTGCCAAACTTCAAGTCCCTGGTCCAAAGCACAGGGGCTCTAGACTGTTCAAAGAACAGGTTGCCAGAATATTTTAGTATGTGCAAAATAATGTATTTTTCCATAACCTTGTTCTCAGAAATGGCTACACAATTTTGGCTGAAATTTTCCAGACAAATTCAGACTGAGGCAGATACACAACATGGAAACTTTCAGCTCAAATTATTAAAGTTTGCACAGTTATAAGCAGCTGGAACCAGGTTCTTATAATGAGAAGCATCAGACAACCTTAATAATATGCAGTGCTACCAGCCCTGCCTATAATAAAACCTTTCTCCCCTTTGGCTAGCATTAGCTCACTATGGTCTTTTGTTCATAGATTTTTCTTGCAAGTCTTAACTCTCTCTCTCTCTCTGTGTATAGATATATAAATAGTGGATACAAAAGCTGAGGAAAGAGAATTAGCAAGAAATAGGGGCGGGATTGCCACACTGCAGGGTGAGAGGATGTAGGACCAGTGGGGGGAAGACAAAAAAAATGGGGGAAAAGAACAGACTATAAAGGAGAGGTCCCACACCGAAGGGACTGGAGCGTAGAGTGCCTAACAATGGGGTTAGGCATACACTGAATAGGAAGGTGAAAAGGAGACCAAAGGTGACAAGGATTTGTTGTATGAGTGTAGGGGGCAAATAATAAAATGAAGAGAACAAACATAGGAAACTGAGAATTCCAAAACTATGCTGAGGTGGTAGTCAGGGAGCCCTAAGGAGGAGGTAGAGACAGAAGAAGAAAAAAAAAAGCAAATGACTTAATATAAGTTTGTTTCAGCTGCCAATTCAATCAACTACTATTGTTAACTGAATCAGTAGCCAAAAGAAACAGGGAGATAGAACCTTTCCCTTCTGGATATTTTTAATATTTCTCCAATGTATGAATCCCCTTCATTTGAAAAAATATATTTGTGCATGTGAGGAAAAACACTTATCGCCAAAAAATAAATCTTTACTTCTTGGATCATAAAGTTGTTCTCTATGTAATTTAGGAGCTTCTTTGATGATGCATGTTTGGCTGTGTTTCTTACTCTACAGATACAACAATGGTTAAAATCTTCTGTAATTACAGGATGGCTCAGGGCCGACTACTACAAGAATTAGTACATTTTAATTCTTCTTCAGTCCTAGCAGTTTGTAGCAGATGCCTACTATCATTTCTCTTTTGTTTTTCATTCCTTGTTTTCCTTTCTCAAAGAATTTCATCACTACATTTACCACAGTTGAATTACAGCTTGGTGGCAATAAAAATACTTTTGACATAATATGTCAGCATTGGAGGGAGTTCAGGGTAATTTCAGGGTGTCCCTTGAAATGCAGTACTCTAGTCATCCACCCATCTAGCCTTCTCCTAAAAACAGCACAACTGTTTCCAAAATAATGCTTTGGAAAGGAAATTAGTTGATTTTTCGTTGCTTTATAAAAATGTCTGTAAATAGTTCTCTGAAAACACAAGTTATATACTTAACACAGACTCCCTGTTGTATGCCTCTGCCTTATAAAAACAATAAATCCATTTCAAATGATTAATTTCATGATTTTTTAATAATTTATTTTGTAATAGGCTTTTATTCCCTGCTGCTGTTGTGTCGTCTGGAACATAAATAAATCTACAACCTGCTCTTTATTATACCCCATGAGGCATGAACCCTCAGTGCCTGACTTGAGTAACTGGGCTGCTCTCTGGGAAGAGTTGCTGCGTTGCTATTACTATAGCCGCTCACATGTATATAGTGTGTCCTCTACATATTTCTGCGGAAAGAGATAGAAGGATCCATTTAGCAGCAGATTCCATGGTCCTGTCCCACCACCTTAGTCTCTGGTAGCTTTGCTACTACTCAGTGTCCCTTTAATCCTGTCCCTCCTTTATGCAGCGGAACTGCAATGTTTCCAGTGGTACTGGACCTTCTTGGCCAGGGAAGGTGGATTTGCTCCAATGTGAATTAAAAAGTCTCTTTCTGCACACACTTTCTTTCAAATTAGCTGACATTTGTATTCTTTCTTCTACTTCCTGCATTTAGAACACTTTGTTGGACAGGCTCTTACAAGAATACTACACAAGAGTGACATAAGTTAATTAGAATTATCTCACAGCATGGTGATCAATTATTACCATTTGCAATGATGTCTTGAAACTGTGATAACTTGTGGTAATATATAATATACTCATTACACAGTCTTGAGGTGGGGATGAAATTAGCCTATTTGTTTTGTCCACTGCAGTGTTAATTCCTATCTCCTTTAATGTATAATCACTTCTTAAATTTCCCATATCGGCAGGTTGTACTGTTATGCTATGAAAATAAATGTTTAAATGAAATGTACATTTTCATCATTTCTTGTTAAAATGCATTTTTCCACCAATAGTATTTTGGGAAATTCATTTCAAAAGCTAAACAAGATTTTCACCTTTTCAAATCATCCTCTCTAAAACTAGGCCAAGAACTACTGAATTTTTAAAAATAAATAAATAAATAAATATTTGCATGAGCAATTTGTCTCCATTTTAGGCATGGCAAAAACCCAAACCAAAAAAACCTTCCAAAAACAAACCAACCATAATCCAATAAAGCAATAGCTGCCTAAGTGTGCAGACATTCTGAATCAATAGTTCCGAGAGGTGTGAACTGTCCAATTCATCTCACTGGGGTGATAACTTTGAAATCTAATGTTGCAAATTGCATTTCATGTCAACTATTAAACTTCTATTAACTATTTTACTGTTGATCATTTTAACATCCAGATAATTTTCCTTCCCCACAGATCCTGCTTCCGAGCAGGTGTCAAAATCCCCAACTATTTCCCACCCATTGGCCAAAACATCCAGCTGTTCCTGACAACTTCTATAATACGTACTTGTATGTATTTTCAATGCAAAATAGTGCAGCACACTGAAAATTCAAAATTGAGGGACATCTTAAAATTTCATATAATTTAAGTAACAAAGGAAGTACTAGAGTGATTATATTATTCAGTTTCATATTTAATGCATGATGCATTGGAGTTAACCCACAGAATTCATATGTCTTATTGCAGAATTTATTTAGTTCAAGATTGCCATGGAGTACACAGGGCCTTGACTATAATCTTGTAGACAAACAACCATATTCACACAATGCACAAACAAAAGCCAAACTAGTGTACATATAGGTGGGAATGATGATTGTTAGCGGATATGGAGAGTAAGGTGCTATCCTCTAATGTATATCCACAGTTCATCCTAGCAGGTGATAAGCTGGTGGCCATTTGACATATGTCTTGGTATTAAACAATGCCTAATGTGGGGGTATCCCCTAGAAGACTTGGCTAATTACGTCTTCCTGTGGATGGTCAGCCTCACTGACCTTTAAGCCAGACCATCCCACAAACTTTCCTACATAGTCCAGATGCTTGAGCTGTAGGGCAGAAACTCACTTGCTGCTGAACCAAATCCTAGCATAGTCATATTAATACTAGATTAAAGCACGTTGAGTAGAGTTTAGATACTTCTAACTTCCAGGTAATCCAGAATTTATTCGTGAATTTTGTACAGTTCTGCAAATATTGGTCTCAACAACTCACATTAGGGGTTTTTTGGCCCCATCATTCATTATTCTTATGTTCCCAGGTGAAAACTGTAGACTAGATCCCCAGCTGTTGTAAACCAGCATTGGAGTATCAATGGAGCTAGGCCAGTTTACACAAGCTGATAATCTAGCTCCCTGAATCTGAATACCTTTTATTGTCTTTGGCTGGACTAGAGGCTGCCGCCCTATTTCTCTGAGGAACTGGCCACAGTTATCCATGGATTTTTTGCCTCCAAGACAGATCACTATAATGTTCTTTAACACAGCTTCCTTGAAGACCACAAGGAAGAGTCTGCTAATGCAGAATATTGACACTCATTTGCTAAGCAGAGAGACCTTATAAGACTATAGGAAGGCAGGCTCACCAGTTTCTTAGAGTGCAACCTATGTTGTTTAATATCAGTTGCAGTTGGCTGGAATGTTGTTGCTGTCTCTCCCTAGAGCTGAACTCAAAAGAGCAGATAGCAGAGCATTTTCTGTGAATAGCCTTCATCCATGGAACTTGCTTCCTCTCACAGTGAATAGGTGAGCGATTTTTTTTCAGTGTGTGTGGTTAACATAGAGAGACAGCTAACATGTATAAATTAGTGTATGAATAAACACACTTTTTCTTTTCTTGAGCCAACAATTTCCCAGCAACTGAAATTTTTATTAAAATTCTGTGACATGCACAGAAAATCCTCTTATGGACTGTTTAAGTCCCTTTATACTAAAAATAAACTTTTAAAGTTCCCTGCACCCCTAATTCAAAGAAAATTAAATTGGGGATTCTTCTCAGAGCAGCTCCACAAAAAAAAAGTACAGCTGCATGTGATTTAGCAGGACTAGCATTTAAGAGAGCAATATAACTTTGATCAGTTTGTGTGAATTATGTGACTGTAATTATGTAAGCAGTAAGTCCAAATAACAGTAGGAAGATATCCCACTAAGACAAAATATTCTTATGTTTATGCACCAGAGATGGCAAAGGTTGTATTGCTGATTCAGAAAAAGTTTTAATAAAATGTTACTTGATTGAAGAAAATACTTGATACAGGACTCAGTATTTCATGATAATTGTCTTGAACTTACAGTGAGAGATCAGTGTTGTCCAGGACCCAAAGATAGAGGCCCAAAGATGCTACCATAACTCAGTCACTGTGCAACATTAAACAGTTTTAAACAAGGTTCAGGGGTTGGTATACAGAGACTTCAGCCTGCTTAGAACTATGGCAAACCCACCATTAAAAATTCTTTTTAACCTTTTATTAAAGATCCAGAAAAGAAGGAAAAACAGTTAAAGCCATTTCAAGTGTCAAGTATTGAATAAGGCTTTTATTTTAACAACATCTCTTGTTCCCTTTCCTTTTGGCCTGAGAGAGATTTTAGAAGGAAAATCCCACTTGTTTAACAGTCTTTTAGATGGTATTAAAGATGGTAATAACTGTCCTTATGGGGAAAAGAGAAGAAGTTAGTAGAGATGGCTGGAGCTGTCTCTTTGTTGTTGTTGAAGTCTGAACCTGTTTCCTAGAAGGCAAAGCAAGACAAACACACACAAAGGGGAGAGGAAAAAACAGCAAAGATAGAAAATGCAGCTTCTGTCTCTGGTGTCAACTCTCACTTGCAACCTCACTGCTGGAGAAACACAGGCAGAGCACACGGTCTTATCAGCCACTCTGAGACCTGGCAAACTTGTACAACATTATGTTGTTTAGGGCATTGCTTTTAGTTGACTTTTCCTAGTCACAGGCTTACAACAGTGTTGCAAAAGATACAATCTTGGCTGGCTAATCCAAACTCTTATTAGATGGAAGGAAATAGGAGAGGCATAGGAAAAAGAAGAAATGAAGTGGGGAAGGAATAGGATACATTATGTGTGGGGACGAAGTCTCACATACCAGGTGGTATTTGGGATTTAGCTGGAGCTGGTGGAGGTGGCTGTGTCATCTGGATTCCCTTCTCTGGCCCGGTGAGGATGTCTCTCAGTATTAGGATGGAAGTCTTAGGTCCCAGGAGATGGTCGGTGTGCCAGGATACTGAAGCTCACTCCAGTAGCCAATTTTTCTCCCCAAAGTCTCTTTCTTAAAGACCCCAAAAGGGAATTATGGGTGGAATATCCCATCCCTCATTATTTTGTCCACCACTTAGCCCTAATATCTGACATACCAATTTTGGTTTATTAATTTTTGGTCCTCAATCCCTCTTATTTACCAGTCATTGTCTTAACAAAATCCTTGAGTTATATCAGTAGGCCTTTTTATTGGACTAATTCAGTCTGTCTTCCTTTTCGTACCCTTTCCCATCAACATTTGTTATTATAGGTTATTATGATATCTTAGGGACTTTTACTTACTTTTTACAGTTGAGCTCAGAATTACGGTAAATTCATAAACCCAATTATTACAACAGGCTCCACACCAGTTTAGGCATTCAGTAGGAAAACAAGCAAGGAATCTGTTGAATAGAGAGTAAGTCCATTTAACATAATAAGAAATACCCCTAAATGTGGTTTATTCTTAATTTACAGTGGCAACACTATATGTGACCGGGTCCACTAGGCAATGCTTAAACCTTTTTTTGTGAAGTTTTTTGTTGATCTAAAATGCTTTGTGTATTTTTAAGAAATTCCCAAAGAAATTCTAATTTTAGCAGAAAGATTTACTGAAGCAAGAAAAGGAAGTTTTGCTCACTTCTAGTACAAATGCTGATGTAGTATGTTATTAATTATACAATGGCATAAATAATAAAGAATAAGTCAAAGACTCCATCCTGGGGGCATTATAGTGCAACTAACTTATCTCTCTTAGTATCTGGAGGAATCCTCTGACCATGAGAAAGAAGTATGTTCCTTGGGCAAGAGGAGCATCCTGAAAAACAAATTCCTTTCCTATATTTTTGTCCATCAATTCAGACTTCCTGTTGGTCTCCACTATCTGTACCCATTGCATTAGTCTTGACCTTGATTTTTTTTCTTCCTAAACGTCTACTGTTGATCTGCCTGTCATCACCCTTTCAACATTGACCATGCATACCAGCACCTAGAACCTACTTCTTTATCTATCCTTTCATCTGTTTTCAACTTTAGTATTTCAACTCCCTTTTTTGCATTCCTATACCCTGCATGTACAGAATGATGCCACTACCCACCTTCTTACTCATAAAAGGAAGTGGGGCCACATCGACCCCCTTTAAGCAACTCTACTGATTACCCATTAAT
>NC_059078.1:104705571-104710571 GCF_020497125.1 Mauremys mutica
AAGTCAAAGCCTGGGGCTGAGCATAGCTTTTCTTGCATTTGCTCCTCCCAGCTTCTTTGGCACCAGGTACCAGAACTAAGAGCAGGGAGATTGTCTTTCCTGTGCTCTCGGTGTTCTGCTGTTGGTGTCAGGGCAGAGTGGAGGAGAAGAAAGCAAGATGACTGGAATGCAGAGGATTGGGCAGCCAGAGGGAGGAAGGGAGAATAGGAGCAGAGGGGGAATGAGAGAGGCAGAAAAGAAGGGTCTGTAATCACTAGCATACAATCCCCTCCAGAAGCCTGGACTAGGACTCAGAAATTCTGAGACTAAACATTCCTCTGCTCTCAAGAAATAGTTGTGAAAAATACTGGCAAAGTTGCTGGTTCACACTGAGGATTATACCCTAATAGTGTTACCTGTTACTCAGTTAACTCAAGTAGAGGTTTGTGTTGTAGATGTAAAGGTTCCAGCCCTCCTGATGACCCATTTGGGGATCAAGATGATGGAATTTCTGATTGTCAGTTTGATATTTTTTTAAATGTGGGAAATTATGTTAAAAACACCAAAAAGAACCCCAAAACAACGATATGTTAAAAAATGTTAAAGTTAAGCACTCAAAGGTTAAGAACTACCAAAATAAAGTTTGTCTGTGCCGGATCAACTTGCTTCCCCCTCCTCCCCATGTGTATGCATTATGATACAATGTTTAATTACATGATCACATACTATTTTTTCAATAGAACCCCAGCCTCTTTCAGTACACAGACTAGATGGTGATCAGCGACTGAATCAGGATTGTATAGTAATGAGACTGTTGTCTGTAACATCTCTGCTTCATTTGTTGAAGTTGGAAAATGTGTTGTGACTGAGGTAGGGGCTTGCAAGAAGAGAAACATTGGTCCTGTGATTAAGTCAGTTAACTGTCATCCTGAATAAATGGTTTCTATTCCTGCCTCTGTCCTAGGTGATGGTGGGCCAGTCATTTAAACCATACTTTTCATAGGTGGTCATATATTCTTCATTTTCTGGGTGCCCAAGACATATGGAGCCTGCTTTGCAGAGGTGCTTAGCACTCACACTGCGATTGAAGTCAGTGGGAGCTGTGCTTTGAACATATAAAGTGCTACAAAAATGCTAAGTATAGTGAAAAATCAGGTCCTAGGCATCTCAAATAGGATACCCAAGATTAGTGGATAGTCTCTCTTTTCCTCAGTTCCCTGTCTATGAAATGGGGGTAATAATATCAGCTCACAAGGTTGTTGTGGAGATAAATTCATTAATGTTTGTGAAGCATGCTGATGCGTGCCATAAAAGCCAATAAGGAAATTAATAGTTTTGTACTCAGTGCAAGTTTGTAATGACACACAGTGTATAAGGCATGGTCCTACTCATTGAATAATGAGAATAAAAGAAATATTTATTCAGCAAGTGCTACCCATCTTGGCCACTGAATGAGTCAGGGGTCCTATGGAAATATGTATGTGATCATGTAATTAAAGACTATCATAATGAATATACACAAATGTACTGAATTAAAGTTGCAGAGGTATTTCCTAACTTTTGATTAGCTGACTTCACAGTCTTAACACACTTTTAATTTAGGTGTTTTGCATGTAATTTACAGATATACATTAGTGAAAGTCATAATAATTTTCAAATCCTTCCGCTGTTTTATGTTTTAGGATATTTAAAAGTAAATTTACTATTTCAAATGAAATAAGAGTGGGAGTCAATGACATTTTTCCTTCAAACCCTATAATTGTGGTTTCCCATTTGTTTAATTGGAGGAAGTTCTTAAATTAAAAAAAAACAACCAAAGAAACACATTAATAATACTGATTAATTGATTAAGCTTTCCCTATAAATCTAGAGATACCAACTTTCAAAGTGTCCACTATGAGGCTAAATTACTTCACTGTTGTTCTAGTTTGGCATTTATGGTAATTTGTCAAGCTCATATGCAGTAATGGATTGACTCATATAACTAGAGCTATAATTGCAGTTGTTAGGTAGGCCTTCTTTATCTTAGCCTGTCTGAGTCTCCCATTCCTGCATGATTTCTTGCTGTGCTGAAGCCATGTGTGTCTTGTTTTGTTTTAATACATTACTGACCCAGGGTCTCAGGTTACTGGGGTTCCTGTCATACATTTAGTTCCACTCTCATAAAGCATTGCACAAAAACGCTGTAACAAGGTAACAATCATTGCTCAATATACTAAGTATAAATGACACAGTGTAAAACTTGACTGCAGGAGAAGAGGGCGGAGGGAAGGTAGTCACTGAAAATAGAATACGCTAAGCCATTACTGTAAGGTTGTCTGTGTTATAAGGGCTCCTATAGTGGTGTGCTGTTTGTCTGCTACATCTTATTTACCATTATAACCTCAATATTCATTGTCTCTTTACAACATATACTTCGCTATATAGGCACATCATGTTTGAGTAGTCAGAAGAGTCTTCTAAAGAAAGTGATAGAGCATAGTTCTCTATTTTAACTAAGAATGTAACGTTATTTGACCTAATACCATTATTAAGATACTGCAGAAGCCAAACAGCATCCTTTAAATTGTATTGGATAGAAACATAGTCAAAATTGATAAATAAATAAAACTTACATTGCACTAAACAAATTACTTAAATGTCCTTTTATTATGTGATGGTATCTTGACACTTAACTCTCTTTAGAAAGTGTCTGAGTATAACAACAGATGCTTTGTAAACTTATCTTTTAATCTTTAAAAAACTTACATAATTCAAGAAGTTAGCAGGTTGTTCATTTAATAGGGATCATCCATACATGATTTTTTTTAATAACTTGCTGGAAGGGGAAAAAAGCAGTCTTGGCTAATATGAAGCATATTTTGCAATTATTATGGGAAAGAATTTTTCAGGTAGGAGGTGAAGAGACAATTTGGGAATTTTTGTTAGCTGAAATACTGCATATTAAACATGAATTGTGATTTTCCATCTGGCCCTACTGGTTAGGAAGCTGCAGTTGGGCATGATCTTCACTGTCAATCAACAGTCCCCAACTGCGAGATGCAAGCCTCATGACGAAGCCCACCCCAACTCATTAAACCAAAGCAAACTGTATGAAGTGCGCCTCTGTGTGATTTTAATATTTGGTGCATGTGACAGGATCATTTTAGTGATTTGCAGGATTTATCTCCTCTTAAAAGTACTGCCTAAGGCTACTCTAATTGGTAGGAAAGCAAATTCCCCCTTCTCCTCCTGTCACTCTTTGTTTTATTTACTGAGAACTGCCGAAACCTATTTACACAATAATGAGGATAAATCACTGTGATGCTTTCAACACAAAGAGAAATGTTGCGTGAGTTGAAAGCTGTACAATTAAAACTAAATTCCAAATATTTCTGAAGTGGTGGCTACAGCTAGCAATAGTGAAATAAAAGTAAGACAAATGATAGGATTGCAGCTTGTGGAAGAAGACAGTTAAAATCAAAATTCTTTTATGACGGACAATTTCATTCAAAATTACAATTAAGTAAATGTATGTAAAAGTTCCTCTCGGTGGTCCAGATGTTTTCCCTAGAAGTACACATGCAGGGGTCCTCAAAGTGCAGATCTTCCCCCATTTCACATGGAAAGGGAGCTCTGGTGCCTTCACAACAATGGGGTCCTCACCAACCTGGGATGAAGTGGAGCCAACTCCACCTTCTAGGCTGCATGTGAGGAGAAGGCTAGAGCTAGGGCAAGCATGAAGGATTAATGGACCAGTGAATTAGGGATGCATATTACTTCTATGGGGCTGAAGGTGAACAATCTGGAAAAGGTACTATAGCCTCAAGCTGAGAGCAACCAGTGCCAGGGGCCAAAGCTGGTGTGTGGGCAGTGTCTGTGCATGGCTAGCATCTCCCTCTCCTGAATCCCAAAGGTATAGCGACAGCTTCTCTGTGGGAAACAGCCTTGTCACCCCTGACCCCCACCAGGATGCTTGGGGGAAAACCTCTCAGAGATTTCTGCACAAGATTTTTCCTCACACCGTTTTTAATCACAAGAGGGGACAATCTGGTGCAGTATTTGTAATAAAAGATAAAATGATTAATCATCTAGGGCCTGATGCTGCCCACAGAAGTAAGCTGTTTGGAGCAGGGACTGTCTTCAGAGGTGTCTGTATAGCATCAACCACATTTTGGGCACAGCTGCAATATAATAAATCTCCTGCAGCTCTTGAATAAAGAGTCATGAATTTTGCTATAGTGATCATGCCACCGCTGATACACGTTTTAAGTCACAAATAGATGTCAAATTCCCCTGCAGAAACTTTTGACTAAGGACATGTCCCACTTAGAGAAATTTCCTCTATTGTAACTGCGTTGATGCATCTAGACTGATCCAAGCATGTAGTGGAGACATAGTGCAAGTTTCACTGGTTAAAGTGCCGTTTAGCATGGTGCAGTATGTCCATCTCCCTCAGGCAGACAAGTCTTTAGGTCTAATGAAAAGACCATACTGTTGAAATTGGGGAAATACCCTAAACATACTTTAGCTGCATGAAAAGAAAAACCCGTTTATTTTTATGGCAGACTTGTTTTGTATTCCTGTATGTAAGATTCACAGATAGATTGCAACTCAATAAAAAAAAAATCCTAAATCCTTCAAAACATGCATGCGGGAAGAAAAAAAGTTTTGGCAGTTTTAAAAAAACATTGGCATTTTCATTGTATCAATCACCTTTTTTTATTTTAGCTTCAAATCATGTGCCTAAAAATTATTATGGAACAGATATTTTCTGTGATTAAGCACAGTATAAAATACCAGTGAATATAACAATAAATGGGCAATACAAAATGTTATCTCATGTTGGGACCAGGCTTTTTAATTGTCAGTGTTTGCAGTGTTCTGGTAGTCATGTTGGTCTCAGGCTATGAAAGAGACAAGTTGTGTGAAGTAATGTCTTTTAATGGACCAACTTGTGCTGGTGGAAGAGACAAGCTTCTTCCTCAGATCTGGGGAAGGGAATTAGAGTGTACAAGCTCTGTCTGAGCATAGAACTCCAC
>NC_059078.1:104733071-104743071 GCF_020497125.1 Mauremys mutica
AAACTCTAGCTAGTAAATTTTCTTCAACATCTATTCTCATATAGGTTAAAAATAGATAAAATGGATGAAAAGGCATTTACAGTGTTTTAAAAATCTCCTATGGAAAAGAAATTTTTTATATCACAAGGAAAAAAAAAAAAGCTCCTGTAGATTGTTATGTGCATAAGGTGGAGGCTTAAGAGCAGACACATTTGCAGATGAACTGCTTTTACTAGCTTCTCTGAGACATGACATTTGTTCAGAAGATTAGCCAGGTTGTAATGTGTAGCATAATTGCACTGTGCGGATGTCCCAGAAGTGAAAACCTAATTGCTTGACAGGACTATAACTTTGTGGTATGCTCTCACCTTGTTAGGTCCTTTTCTGATGCAGTTCAAATGAAGTCTGGCCGCAGGTGTGCCTAATTTACCTCGCAACAGAACGTGTTGAGTTTAATTGCACAGTGGTTGTTAGGAAAAATTGGTGGGTGGAATATCAAGTGACTTACTGTATGCTGATGGCAGATGGGCGTTAAGAGGCATTGTGAGCTAAGTGTATAGGTGAGGTGAGTTAATAAAAGATGTAAATTTTATCTTAAAATAGTGAAGCCTTATGGTAGGTAATACATTTTAATTAAGAGGGTATCAGACCTTTCTTTAGCAGTAAGAAGAAAATCAAAGAAAGGGGAAATCACCAAGAAATACTGTTTTTCCTTACTTCAGTATTTTTTTAAGGAGCAGTTTCCAATTGAGGATTTTAGGAAGGATATTCCAAAAGATTAAATACATTCAAATGTGTAATGTGTGTACATAAATTACCTAAATTGCAGAATACAACACAGGGACAGACAAAACCAGAGAAGTCTGTGTTCTCGTTCTACTGATAGCAACAAAGTTTGAAAAACTACCTTAACATGAACCCAAAGCCGGTATCCTACTTTTTCCCAACTCTAGGATTCAGTTCCCAAGAGTATAAGGCTTTTTCTGTGGAAAAGCAGCCAGCTCTATCCTCTCTGCTCTAGAGACTGCCTGCTAGGATGCAGGATTCTTGTTGGCCAGCCAAGGGAAAGTGGGCAGCTTTCTCCTCTGCATTGAGCTAAGGGAATAGCCTCCCTGGGAACAGGATTTTTCTTGTCCTTGTGTCACTTTCCCTTGAAGTTCTTCTCTTATGCCACCTGAGCTCCCAGGGCTCTTCTGAGCTACAGTTATAAACTGTCATTAGAGTCATGCAGTCCCACCATAAAGCTGAGATACAAACATTGGTTATGTTGCATCCCAGTGCTGTTTCTTCTGAATTTAGCTCAGCGTTCAGGTTTGTTCGGGTGGACTATGGGTGTTTATGGTTCAGACAAGCTTGGCTTTCTACCCAAACTACTGAGTAAATGTCCGATTCATTTGTTCAGTAAAAGATTGCTTAATATACTTTTGTAGATGTACATGAGTTCCCCATAGAAACAATTCTTCAGTGTCAAAAAATTCACGTGTAATTAATAAATAATAATACTTTGCACTTCTGGAGCACCTTTCAACTGAGGATTTCAAAGTAATTTACAAATTTTAATTCAATAAGCCTCACAACACCCATTTGACATTGGAAAACAGGATCAGATTCTCCTTTTCAGTCCGACGCCTTTGTGGCACTAAGAGGCTGTGAAGCTGACATCTCCCTAGACTAGTGATTTTTAAACCTTTTTTTCATTTGCGGACATCCAAGAAATTTCAAATAGAGGTGCGGACCACTTTGGAAATTCAGCCTGTGGTCCATGGAACCCTACCATAGAAGTCTTAGCCTGAAAACTGACTGCACAGAATTCAGCTATAAATGTTGCACATGCTCAGCACAGCATTTGATGCAGCGTGAGAAAGGCGCTAAACTGTGGGATTCTATGGTAATGACAACACTTCTGGGTTTTGACTTGTAGGTGGGGTATTCACATATTTTTGATTGATCAGAAAAACAGAATGCCTTTTCTGGGATCTGAAACTTTATTTTCATAGTCACCTTTCGCAGACTCCTTAGACATAGTTTACAGACCTCCAGGGGTCCACAGACTGAAAACCACTGCCCTAGACAGTAATTTTCCCAATGTGGGGTGTGCCCAGCTGAGGTGGAGCCAGTTTTACTGGATCCTAAGCCACTCTACATAGCTGCCCATATAGTAAGGGACATGAGAGGGGGGATAGGGATATGACCAGACACCTATTATGCTCTGACTATTCTCTAGCCCCATGGTACCATAGCCAGACAGAGTACTTTAGAGCAGCCCTACATGCAGCCAGCTTCAAGCTCAGGGAAATGCAGCCATTCATTATAGCTTCCCCCACCCCCCACCACATCTATGCCCAGCAAATTCAGCTGAGAAGCTAAACCATAGAGATCATATCAACCACCACTGAAATGTAGTCACCTCTGGGGTGAAAGCCAGCAGTTGATCACAGCAACACTGCGCAAGAATTCAGGAGGGGACGTGAAGAATACCATATCCAATTGAAATTGCAGCAGGGATTGATTTAGGCACAATGTAATTACATGTGCTGAAATTTGGCTGGGAGAACAGGTTTAACACTCCTTCTTCAGTAACATAGAATCTTTAGTGAGTACAAGGAATCAGTGCTAGAGCAGACTGGAAAATGGAGGTAGAGGGGACTTAGCAAAATTTCTCTTCCATTTAATATCAAAATTCCCATTACTGTTGAAAATTTGCTAAACGGCTCTAGAGATTATCCCATTTATATGTCTCATTGGGGAGATGGCTTCTTCAGCAGTACAGTGCCCACTAACAACACACTGGGGCTTTTGTTCAGGATTAACTCAGAGGCAACTGGCAAGAGTTCTAACTACTGAATTACCAACACCCTTTCTAGCACCTGAGTATTCCTTAGAGTTCTCCCATCCAGCTATTGCCACAGCCCAGGGGTTCACACATGACATGACAACGGTAGCGGTACAGCTTCAGGCACATGTTTTATCAACTGGAGTCTGACCCTTCAGGTTTGAAGTTCTAAAGGAGGAAAGAGTGGAGGGCTAAGCTCTTATCAGGGATATTATTTGCACAGGAACATTTATCTAAAGAGTATCCAGGTACCATGGTGACAGATACCTTATAATTAAGAGTAACATTAATAAATAATAATTTTTTGTATTCTGAATAAAATTCCTAAAGATCCTGTTAAGCTCAGTATTAAAAATGTGTTTACTTGACCACCAGAAAACATATTTTGCTGTTATAAACTATGAAAATATCACGATGTTAAGAAATAATAAGGGCTAGGTTGTGATCAGCCTTTAAGCCTCTGTACTAGGGAGGGGCTTTTCCCTTACCTTGCACAGCCTATGTGAAGTCTATGCGGGAGCTGCTCCAAAGCAGTTACCTGCTTCCCAGAGCAACTTGCTGAAAACAAGGAAGGAAGGGAAGTAGGTGGAACCATAACTTTGCTGCCCCAAAAACTACCTGGAGGTGGAATGAGGTTATATGCTTGATTCATTATAAGGGTGTCACAAATTGTTTCTTTCCTCTTTTCCCACCTTTCCATACAGTTGTTTTCCCTAGGAAACATTTTACCTCTCAGAGTTCCCCCTGAGCGTTGCTGCTCAACACAGCCCTCAGTGCAGGAAGGTGGCTAAAAGGCACAGTTTAACCCTATATAATTATCTTTTAATATGCTGAATAGTTTAGAAGCTGGACTACATATTGCCCTTGGCATGCTCATTCTATTTTTTACAGTTTTAAGGTCATTATAGTGACCAGTCAGAGTGCAGGACTTAATACTCAGTGTTCTATTATACTTTAACAATAATGACCAATGGGAGTGACTTTTCCTGACATTTAAGCCCAATGCAAATCCCACTGAAGTCAATGGGAGCTGGATCATACCTCTTTTGAGCAGACAGAGGAGTCTTCAACCAGAGGCAAAGCCAAGAGTCCTTAACAAGACTGATCATTAATTGACACGAAATTTCCAACTCGGAGGTCATTAGTGCTAATATAAGCTGTGAAAACATAAAACGTTAAGAAAAAAAAAAGGGGGGGGGAAGCAGATCCTCAGCTAGTATAAATCACCATCATTGATGTGATTGAATCATTGAAGTCAATTGTGCTACACCGATTTACAGGTCCTGGGGATCTGGCCCAGAGTCATTACATTTTCAAGTGTTGAAGATGTAAAAATTGAAGTGCATGTTGCCATGAATAAGTGCATGTTCTGATTACAGCAGTGATCTTTTCTAGTTCTTAAAGACCAGTACAGTAACCAATAAGAAAGTAAGATGTCATTCCCAATATTCTGTAAGGTTTACTTATTTAAGAATTTATTACATATTTTTCTCTTTTGATATCCCTAACAAACTTCAATTTTGTATTTTTATAGATTCTTTCTAAAGTTTTTCCTCAAGTGCAATCAGAACTGTTTGAAGAATGCAGGCAACCCCCGAGATATGCGAAGATTCCAGGTACAGAGTTTTAAAAAAGAAATAAGGATATATTCAGGATTCATTCATAAATTCCAAATAACTTACCATTATATATTTTTCTGAAAGTGTTGTCTTTTTTATTTAATACAGTTAGTTTCAGAACTGTATACCTTTTAAAAATGATATATAAAACTTTTTAAACTATTTGCCTACTTTAAATGCATGTTCTTAGGAGTTGTCAAGTTCACGAGCAGACTGTGATGGATTGTTCTGAAGCAAGTGGGAATCACCAGTGAAAATATTGCTGTAGTTTTTTCTCATATTAAAATCTTTACTGTGTTATTGGGTTGCTAAGAGCAGAAGAGAAGTTTTTACACATATATGATGAGTAGCACCAACTAAGTATTAGATATTAGAAAAGCAGCCATGGAATTCAATGAATTTTGGATCACCATTCTAGTTTTCACATTCAGATATAAGTCTGATAGGTGTGGTACAACCCACATATTTTTATTCCAACTGTTTTAGAATCAAATTATTTTAATTCTTGAATTTCTCCCTACAGCTATTGAAATATACTGTGGTGAATCATAACCACTACAGAAGGGTATCTGACTGGACAGTTGCTGAAAATAATTTCCCCCAAATTTTGGCTGATTGGAAATGGTTATTAAGAAATACATGATTTTTACTTCAAATTACTTTCAAGATGATTCATACTTGGAATTAATAACTTAGGCATTGAGATGTTCAGAACTTTTTCTGAGAAGCACAACTTGTGGTTTAAGCTTATAGGAAGGCATGCGACATCTGTTTTCACACACAGCCAACCTACTGGTGAAGCCAGAATGCTTGAGCCAGTCAACAGTACAGATCTGTAGCTGGAAAAAATATTTCTTCAAAACAATCCAGCCAAACTTCCATTTTTCATGAATCTCAGCTTCACAGAGCATTGGTGATATTGATCCATCTGAACAGAGCAGAAGGTCAAACCTGGAATGAGTGGAAATGTCCTCTTTGTCTCACCAATGACTAAATGAAGCATCAGTCATGAATGATCTTGTGGTTGACAAAAGAGCCAGTAGTCACTAGAAAGACTTCCCCAGGTCTCTTTAGTTAATCTCCCTGCCTCTCAGAAGGTTTAACTGGACTTAACAGAATGTCAGGTCTTGAACAATATTTTCAACTGGTTTCACTATCTCAGCACCTTTCTTTAGGTGCACTGCAGGAATGAGCCAATAAAACAACATAGTATGTCTACTTTCTTTTGCTGAACTACACTATTTTCCCTTGGTGACTGACCTATATATAGATGACAGAGCAAAGATAGTTGTCTTTTTTTTATATACACCTTCCCCTGTCTTTCAATATATCATGGCCTAGGAATCTAAAAAAAATAAATAAAAATTATTCCTTGCTGAGAATCACATTTTATCTGCTTTGCATAGTCTGCAGGTTATTTATTTAAGTCGCACTTAGCTTATTAAAAGTGAAAAGCAGACAGCCCAGTGACATGGCAATAGGACTGCAACATAGGATACCTGTGTTAAGGTGCTGCTTCTGGACTCCCCACAATGGATGTTGAGGAGCAGTGATACAGTCTGTCTCTGTGGAGGAGAGTGCATGCAGAAGCACAGCATACTTCTACAGAGCTACCCTCAGGCTGGTCCAATGGGTGATATAAATGGCTGCCTCCAAAACACAAAAGTAGGAAAGAATTTACATCAGATGCCTTGCACCCACTATGTGCAAAAGGGGAAGGAGTTACAGTGTAGTTCTTACTCTCCTGATTTCTCATTCATTATATATCTGTATATATGGACTGTAAGTATTCTGAATGTCATTTTTCACTGAGATTTTACATCCAAAGCAAACCGAACAAAAAGTAAAAGTCTGGCAAGTTTGTGTACTAGTTTTTACCATCATCACTAGTATGGTTGGATGAGGCATGGCTAATATTGACCTAACTCTGCCATTGTTTCAGATAACTTTTCTAATCTTAACTATACTGAAAATACTACAGTGATTCCTTCAATCAGAAAGTCTGGATCCCAACCCACAATGACCATGGGGGAGAACTGAAATTAAACTTATATCTGAGGTATTCAAAGTATTTTGGAAAGAAAATCAACCTATGGAGCCATATCACAAACACACACACATAAACCTTCAAACAAAATGCTTCTATTTCCTCTTTCACTTGTGTATTATGGAGTATCATTTCGGGATGAATTTCACAAATCGATTGTGTAGGTGTTTTTGTCAGCAAGGTTGTGCATTTTGCTTATGTTCCTTTTCCAATTTCTACTAAGAAGCAGCTGGAAGCCAAAGAAGGCCCTATCCATCATCTCTTCTATGGCCGGACTCTGAACCTGGACACAAGAATAGGAGCCTTTCACTCAAAAATAAAGGAGGAAATTCCATTGACATACCAGGGTCAATCACCATCCAAATGAACTTGAGAAGGGATACTTTTCATGGATTGAAAACACTTTCACTATTCATATTCAACTCAGTCTTTTCAGATGCAAAAAAGTTCATTATCAGACATTAAATGTAATTGTAAAACTGACCTGGAGATCATTTACTGAAGAGAAATGGGGAGTTACAAGGGTTTCTGATTTATTAAGCTTTTTTTTTTCTGATTTGGAATCCTCTTCATTTGGAAACAGTCTCAAGTGAACAATTTTTAATTAGATAAACTATCTAATCAATATATCAACAGATCAATCAAAACAGCAGCTTTTAAAATGAGTGGCTAGAGGGGTGATTCTGAAACTAATGGCCAGAAGAATATTTCCCTGAATTGAATTCATTTGTTAGGATAATAGGAGATTAAACTCTAATTAGTGTAGCAGGTTTTGAAGAGAAACAATTGAGATTTAAAAATTCACCGGTGGTAACTATTTTGTGGGGGGTGGGGCTAACTATGATTATATCTATTTAAAGCAGAAAGTAATGGACTTATCTACAACATATGGATATCTAAAAATCTGCAGTTTTTTAAAATGTATTTGTTTTCTTTTCCAGGTTGTTGTATCAACAACAGTCAATGTGGATGGCCACGTTCTGGCTGTCTCAGACAACATGTTTGTACACAACAATTCCAAACATGGAAGGCGGGCTCGCCGCCTTGACCCCTCAGAAGGTACGGCCCCTTCTTATCTGGAAAATGGTAGGCACACATTTACATGTCTTTTTTTATTTGCAATGCTTTTTTGCACCATATTTTATGTTGATACACTACTACATTTACTTTTACATGATTTCTTCTCTCTTCACATTGATCAAACAGCCCATTAGTATTTCTGACTCCATGTCAATCAAAATACAGGCCTCCTGATTTGCTTTTGATTTCCTTTCCTTTATTTAGTCCATAAAGTTCTACAGTCACAACCAATTCTTCATCCCCTTTTATTCTTTTTTGTTTGTTTGTTTGTTTGTTTAAAAGCCTTGTTTTGCTTGCAGCTTTTTCTTGCTGTTTAATTTTATTTGATTTTATTTTGGCTTGTCATAATCCTTGATCCAGAGGTACAGTCTCAGGTTATGTATGCAAGTTTAAATGGATGGTAAAAACATGACCAAATCTGTAAGGAATTTACTGTGAGGTCAATTTCCTGTTGCTGGGCCCTACTGCTACAGATTAAAGCAGTAAAATTTTTGTATGAGAAAAACAGTATAAAATGTTTTTCTTCTAGTTTATTAACTTCTTGCCTGATCTGCTAAAAGCAAGTAATTTTGGGGGAAAATTACAGTGGAAAGTGTCCCCAACAATCCCTAAACTCTGAAATACTTTATTTTTGCAGCCCATCAACCTCTGAATCTTGCACATCCATACATATACATACACTCTCACATAAAGTAAATGACCAAAAGACATGTCTATATGCAAATGTCACTTTTTACACATCGTAAAATCCCCTCACACAAACCTGGATAATTACTATTAAGTAATGCACTTTCTTATACAATAAAATGGTTAATTATCAAATATATTTTGAATTGCTTGAAGATTAAAACTTTCCAAAAACATGCTTTTTTTTACACTGCAGTACAGACTGAGGGGCTGATCCTGCAAACACATTGACTTCAATGGGACTACTCAGGTGAACAGTTATGAATATGCATAAGTGTCAGCAGGATCATGCCCTTTACAACTGTACAATTAAATCACGTAAAGTAACAACTAGCAATGCTAAGCTGCTGTTATAACAATTCTCATATATTAAGGTTATGTGTTTATGTTCCCCATAATACATACAGATGCACACACAGAAAAATGAATGAAGCAAGCAATGATTATCGGAATGAAATATGATTTAGACATCAAAAAATGAATCTGCTGTGGTCCACAAAAAAAACTAATTTGTTTTTCTGCATTAATAACTAAGGTATAAGAGAACAAAATATAATAATTAAAGGTCGCCCTGAGCACAAGAGTCATTATAGTCTATGACGTATTGTTTATCTCTTTCATATGAACTGAAGGTAGGTGTGTATTTTGCCTAGCAACCATCACTAATGAGGTTCACAATTAAGAAGGTTGAATCCTCTCCCCTAGTCCTTTACTTCCCTAGAGAGAGAGAACTAGCAACATTATAGGTTCAAGTAAGCATGCTCAGCCCTGTGGTGTTAGGTTTTAGTCTAGGTCCAAATTCAGCCTCTTCTAATGAGCTATTATGATCCTAGCAAAATAGAAGTATTTATTTTTGTAAGCTGTATAAAAAGTGTTTGACTCTAAGCAGAAAATATCACAGTTAGAAAAATAAAGGCCATTTTTATATACTATGAAAAATTTACATAAACTCCATTAACCAATAGCTGCTTTGTGGAATATCATAATTGATTTGTTTTATTTAAATGTTAAAGACATTGGGCCAAATCTTGTTTGCCTCACTCCCTTGAGTTTGCATCACTCCTTTACTGAAGTTAGCTGGACTATTCAAAGGCGATCAGGATTTGGTCCATCATTCTTGTCTACTTTAAAATTCTGCATCTAAAAGCAATTGTAGTAATCAGCTGACTGAAAGAAGACACTCCTGTAAAACAATAGCAATGAGCCAAAACACACTCTGATATGATAAAGGGTTACAATAGACTCTGAGACTGATTTTTGGAAATGCTGAGCACTCACAACTCCAGTTGAAATCAGTGGGGGCCCACGGTTTCTCAGTACCTTTGCTAATCAGATTCTCCCTTCCTATTTAATTAAGCAGTATCATCTACTGGAAATATGAATCAATGGCTAATCCTGCTCCCATTGAAATCAATCACAAAACTCTCAAGGATTTCAGTGGGAGGAGGAGCAGGCCCCAATATTTTTAATACTTTAAGGCTACAACCATGAAAAAAAATTCTGAGACCATAACTTTCTCAGTTACAATAAAATGTTTGTTCCTGAGTGGGGTATAACATTACATAATGATAGCCTGTTTTAAAGTATGATAACGTATGTAGTGCCTAAAGTTACTTTTGTCCCTGTTCACTTGGAGCCATGTCTTACATGCAGGATGGTATGCTTTGAATTAGCAACACATTCTTTAAAGAAAAGTGCTCACTAAAAACCACAGATATTTGCTTGTATGTAGCCTCTCCTTGCTAACACCTCATT
>NC_059078.1:104748071-104760571 GCF_020497125.1 Mauremys mutica
ATGTTTCTGAACTCAAAAGAATTCATCTTTTAAATGAAACATTTCTGGCTTTTTGTCTAAAATATGGACTAAGTTCTTTTGGCATTTAAAAAAATGAATCCAACTAAGCTATTGAGATGAAAAAAGCTGATATTCACATGAATGGTAATTACATTCATAATTTTTTTAAGTTAATGATTTGACAAAGTGGGTCCATAATACACACATGCTTACTACTGCAAATATTCATGTGCGTATTATGAATTGTTCTGTTGTGTCACACACGTCTTTAAAAATAAACACCAAAGAGTTCTTAAATGTTTATTTGATAGAATGTAGTGACTCTGGGAGAGATTTTAGGCCCAGATCCTCCAATGTATTTAGGCACCTAAGTCCCATAGATATGGGCTGAAGTGGAACTTAAGTGATGACTAAGGGCGTTAAGGGAGTGCCTAAAAACCTTTGAGGATCTGGGCCTTAAAGCCTACTCGGTAAAAAATGTACTTTTCATAAAAACACTAGATTGGTATTTTCCCCATAGGCTGTAACTGTTTCCGTCTAATTGTTTTGATCTTGCTGGAAAAAGTGTGTATTTGGGGGTACTTTTGAAAACTATGAGCAGATTACTGAGACTTTTAAAAACAATTATTGTTCTAGGAATCCAAGCCTGCTCACATTGAAGTCAATAGGAGTTTTGCCATTAGCTTCAGTGGGATCAGGATTGAGCCTTTAGTATGAATATTGTGCTCATGAAAGGTGCTGGATTGATAGCCGTGGAGACTGAAGTCCTCCATCTATCCACAAAACAGGCACAACCTGGGCAGGAGCAGTGTAAGTTTTCCCTCCAGTGTACCTCAGCTCTGATCTGGAAGGACCCACCTCCAAGGGTGAGAGGATATTTAAGTCTCCCTGTCTGTTCAGTTCTTGGCTTTTCTGCTGAGACTGTCAAGAAGGGTGCCAAATGCGGTGGTGGTGGTTTTGGTGATATTGACCTCTCTCCAGTGTGAACGTTGCCTAAGACCACTATCTTATTTCTTATGGTATGCTAAGCAGATGGTAACTACAAAGCTGGCTGGGGTTGAATGGGCTACCTATAGGCAACTGGCTAATCCAATCATGATAATAGAGTCTTTAAAAATACTATGATAAACATAAATGAAATCAATCCACATAAAGCTACAGTAAAACACCATGGAAGTATATGATTCAGTTGTCTTAGTTGCAGGGAATTAACATGGAATTCTAGCTTCATACTCTAACTAACTGTTGTGACCAGGTATTTGTGCAATGGTATCCAAACAATGACTAGTTATTTTGCTCTGTAAACAACAGTATTCAGCAAAGTAAAGTGAATTAACTACAAATGTTAGACTAAAATGCAGTTTCTTCAGCTGTTGTAAATTGATGTAGTTCCACTGTCTGCAACAGAGCTATGTTGCTTACACCAGATGAGCATCTGTCCCTAAATAGTCAGTCTTACTTTTGACTTTCCTTATATTAATTGCTTTAAGAAATTCCATAAATTGTTATTTTAATGTAAATTTCCATATGTTAAATTAAAAGTGCAAAAATAAATGAAGTTTTAGAAAGGAGCCATTTACTTTTCCTATCCTGGAGTTCTCCTTCACCAGGATTCATAGGGACATTTTAAATAAAGATGTTTAAATGAATCATCAAAGTTTCCATAACCGCTGTTGCTGCAATTAATTTACTGCGAAAATAAAATAAAAACTTTAACAGAAATATAGATTTCAAACACTTTGTAAGGGATACAGAAGCCTATATGTCAACAAAAAGTAAAAAGAAAGGTAGGGTCAGAGCCTATCTGACCTGGAAACTTCTGTCAGATTTGCACTGCCCCTAAATTGATGGGGACAATGAGATAATGATTGGAAATTACACTCACCATTGAAAACTGAGCCAAGCCTCACTGTATTTCACAATATGAAAATTATGTGGCCCTATAGTAAGGAGGGGCTGAATCCCCAGGGCATCTGTTTCCCATCAGTGTCCCTCCATGCTTGCAGTCTGGCTTGGCACTCTAACATTTAACCTTCTCAGCATGAGGTGGACCATAGGGCAACGAGGCTGCAGAATAATGAAACAAGAGTGTAGTGTGGAGTACAAAGCGTTTGTAAAGTATAGAAGTTGAAACATTAAATGATCTGTGTACAGTGATATGAAAGTACCAGATTTTTCAAAAACAGGCCCTATTAGTCACACATAGTAAGGATACTGTGCTGTTTCTCAGCAGGCTAAGGGAAGGCCTATCCCCATCTATCCATGCCTTTTTGCCCACTGCTTTCAAGTATTATAAAGATACAATTACCTTGGGAGATTGTGGCAGTTCAGTTGATTAGCACGGTGAATTAAAAGAATGAGTCACAAATGACATGTCCAGCTCTTCTCTACTAGTCCTTTGTATTCCCAGTATACCTCACCCCTGTTGTAAGGAGGTCAAAAATTAGAGAGAGATAACAATTTTCAAGCAGCTAGCACTTAGGAGCAGAATTAACAATCATTCTGTATGTAATTGCCAGTTAATAGTAAATTGCCTTCCAGACTGTAAAATGCAATATAAACTGGTGGGCACCTAAAATTAAATTAATGAGATATTTGCTGCATTTAAAAGCGAATAGTGCAAATTAATAACTGAATGCAATACTTGTTTTAATATTTGCCTAATAGTGTATCATTTGCTTGTTTAATAGTAATTAAAATAGTCCTTACCTGAAAAATTCTCTGCATAGTTAAATTGAGCAATTCTGTGCAGGTTAGAGTAATCATTTTACTGGTAGAAGTCTTCTAGGTTCTTAAATTAAATATCAGAGATTATTTTTTAATTAGAATATGAGCATTGCAATGTTATTTGATTAAGGCAAATTGTGATTTGTATGCTTCTAAATGAAATTATGTTACAGTGCAAACTACTTTTATGCATATGTTTTAAGGTGTGAGGACTTATTTTGTGTGTTCACTTTAAGAAACCAGTAGCATGTTTGCACTGTATTTGTGCAAGTGTACTACTGTTTTCTTAAAGTGCACATTTTGCATAAAGGTTTCCTACTAAACAAAAGAAATTCAAGCCAATTGATATTAGTATTTCTTCAAACAAAGGTCCTCAGCATACCATGAATATACTCATTTAGAACTTTTAATGCTGACCTTTTCCACCCAAATATTTTTGTAACCTTCCCTCATTTTGGTAACTTCTTTTGCTCAATTAAAGAAATTACAATAAATTACTTATTAGAATGAACATGTAGGTTTGCAGTATACTGAACCGAGTTGCTAAACAAGGTATTGGCATGCAAAAGTAAACATGTCCAAAATGGACACAGAAAAAGCTTGAATGTTGAATACATGGAACCATCCCCAGGTCTGCAATGCATTTACTAGATGTAAACATAAAAATTATTATTTCTGCATAAAGACTTACATTCAATTTTAGGCTTATGAAATCATTACTCAACCAGTAATTGTTCACAGTTTGTGTTCCCTCTGATAGAGTATTTTTTGGGGGAGGGGGGAAGTTAGATTCTTCTTCAACACTAGCACAATATCAAGGGGAAAAAACCTTCTTTAATGACTATATTGTCCTGGCTCGTTCATTTTGACAACTTTTCCTTCAGTATCTGAATCTCTGTTTTGGCTAGTTTGCCTCATTTAACCCCCACCCCACTTCACCCTCTGAAAAGATCTCATGTTTCTGAAGTATTTTAAAGATCTTTTGTGTGCATTCAAATGTGATTCTGTCAATGGCACTGTTACACTGTTTAGAGTCAATAGCTCC
This sequence comes from Mauremys mutica, assembly GCF_020497125.1. Taxonomy (NCBI): domain Eukaryota; kingdom Metazoa; phylum Chordata; order Testudines; family Geoemydidae; genus Mauremys; species Mauremys mutica. The sequence continues at coordinate 104,751,844 of NC_059078.1, forward strand.
CTTCCATCACAGCCAACACAAACTAGCTGTCTCATAGGTCAGTGCTCTTTAAACAAATTACTTGTATCCACAGAGCAAATGATTGTTAATTGCCTCCCACAAATCATAGTATTTTCACTATGCTAAACTAAATGCTAATGCCTTAGTTAAATTTAAACCATCTGATTATTTCTTGTACCTATTCAATTATGGCCTTACCCATGAAACCCAGTCATTGTAAAAAAATTAAAAAAAATGTAGATAACGAATACTGTTACATGAGTGGTAAGCCCTTAAAAATAAACGTATGGGTACATTTTAATTCTGACATTCGCAGCAACTTTAATCCATATATGCTGTACTTTCATTTTTTATTTTAAGTGCTCTTGTCCTAAAGCAAGTTACACTCACTGTAAAAACAGTATTGGTTATTTATTGATCAGGCCCTAAAAATAAAATAAAAACAAATAAATAAATAAAAAACAAAAAGTAGGACAGATATCCTTGTCTTTCTCTCAGAATGGTTCTTTCTAATAAGTCCTTCAAAGTTGATTAGGCGATTTTCAAAAAACTATAGCAGCTAACACTTTAAAATAGCCTCATTGTGCTTTATAAAACTATATTTCCTTTAAAATATTGCAGTCAAAAGGGAAAATAAATGTTCTGTTTAGCACTGTATTTTGTCTCAGAAGGGATTTTTCAGTATAAAGTATATTTTAATTAAGAAGTAAATGCTAAACATGCTAAAAACTGATTCAGTAAAACATCCAGTATTAGCATCCCGGAAATTGCATATTATACAGTTGCTCATTTTAAAACAATAGTAACTCCAGGTTTAACAGGGTCATTGTTGTCCCCTTTCTTTTCTGTCTCAAAGGAGGCCAGAAGAATGAGACATACCATTTGTGCTATTGCACAAGTAGACTATTTGTCCTAATCAGTGACACCCATTTACTAGAATTGCTTAAAATGAACTATACCTCATATAGAAATCGCACATTTAGAGTGTTCCATTCATCATCTGAAAATTGAGGGCCAGTAAACTTTTCTGTTCCTCCAGCGGGATCATAGACATGCATCAAAATGTTAAAAAATGATTGGTGAGAGAGAACTGTCACCCATTTATCAAGGAAAAGGAACATTATTTGCTAATTTCCCAACCAAGGCAGTGACAGGGTGCTTCGTCTTTAGACCCATGGTGACCAACATGGCCTTTTTGTTATTAGTACGAGTCAAGCGCTTTTTGGCTGTTGCTAACAAGACACATTTGTCTATCATCAGAGAGTGCTTTATTTTTTTTCAAGTGGCTGCGACCAAAGTCTGCTCTCAGTATCATGATTGGCTGTACTTCTTCAGGTTGTGGTAACACTGAGAAACGGAAGAACAGATAAATCACAAAGTTTTTACGTCAAGGTGAAGGTATCGACTCTGCTGTACCAAAACTGACAAAATGTATTGGTGAAGAGACAGTAATTCATCTTCAAAAGAGGACAAAAGGGTCATCTTGGTTTCACTTAATAATTGCTGAAATTTGAACATTTGAATAAGACCTTGTTTTCTCTGAGAAAGGAAAATACATTTTTCATCATTTCCCACCCTGTTTTCTGTATAGTATAAATATTATACATGATTGGAACGTAACAGTTTACTGGGTATGAAACAATCAAATGCTATTTTTATTTTCTTGAATTTCAGATTTTATTTTGTTTATTCCTAGATCCAGATTGAACAAGGAATGACTGAGGGGGAAAAAAAATCTAAAAGCGTTTATTTAAAATTTACATCTAAATCCATGCTTACCTCCATGCTTTATCAAAGCAGGATATCAAACATAAATCCAGGTTTCATAGGAGAATATCCAATAAAACATCTATTTTTGGCTAATTGCTGCTACAAATGCCTATAGGTATACTCCTATTAAACTTATTTTGGGCGTCATCCAAATCCCATTGAAGTCCAAATAAGTCTTTCCATTGACTTCAGAGGGCTTTGGATCAGGACCTAGACTGGTAAAATGGAAAAACCCCAGCACCCTAGGGTTGAATAGTAATCATGGGTTTATTGTGCTTATTATGCAGTAGCTTATTACAATGCCACTGCTGTAGTTACCAGCTTGTTAGAATTTTTATTTTAAACCCTTGTTTTTGGAAGGTTAATTTCTCTGTAAAATGGACGTTTGTTTTTGGTGAAATGATTTCCATAAATTTTGATTTTAAAACCCCCACTTTCACTTAGCTCAAACCATGTATACAAAGAAATCAGTCCATCAAATAAATACCTGTAAATGTATGGAAGTCAATTTACAAAAAAAAGTTGTTTCAGATATGTTTTTCTATGTCAAAAATTTATTTGATTTAAAAAAATAATTTCTAAAGGCATTATTCCATATTATTACCATTTTTCTTTATTTTTAATACAGGTTTTAAAATGCCTTCAATGAGCATATGGAATAAATGCATTTTCACAAGCGTTTTTAGTAAACATAGTTCTTGTGCATATGCTGAACAGAATTCAGTGTAGATGGTGCTAATGTTTCAATACAGAAACTTCCATTGAAACATTGTCCTTGTGGTGTGTTGTATCAGTAATCCACAGCCTGAAGTTTCTTAAAGGGTCACCGTCAAGGCTGATACCACACTTAAACTTGCAGTTTTGTTCTTTACATTTCCCTTGACATAGCTATCAACCTTGAAAATGAAGAATGCAACATTTTTTAAATCTCAGCTGACAATCAGGGAGCAAAAGAACAATAACTCCATGATGCTTGGCTTGTTGGGACAATAGGCATGTGCACTGTCCCCTTCCTGTATCTCCCTCTGGCTTCATTTTTGAGAGCTCACTTGTAGATGTAATTGACAAGAAACCTGAGCTTGAGCATTTCAGAGCCCATATTCTCATTTGTTTCAGTCCTCGTCTCAAGAGTGGTGTGGGCAGAGGGAGTGACACATATATCCAAGTTTGCAATCTGTGCTTCCTGGGCGTATTGTGGGGTTTTGGGGGTTGTTTGCTCCTAATGCATCTTCTAGGATTTTAAGACACATAGGCCTAGCACTGGATAGTTATGTTTTCCTCTTACAAGATCCTCAACATAGATATGGGAATCTGGGAAGTGGGAAGAGGACACAGGCAAATTTTTGGCATGTTTGCTTGACAGTGTCCCTTTACATATGCATATGTGGAGTGGTCATCATAAAACTCGTCCCTTGCTTTACATATCTACATAAAGTGACTTGAGTATTCCTCATACTAACCTCATTTTTGTTACCTGGTCATCTAATACAAAAATCGAAAGTTTTTAAAGACAAACTTAGTAGTGATGATAAAATAGGTCTTTACTCGGTCAAACTTTTACCTTCATTATGCCAAAGGTTTTTAAGAATAAGGGTCCTTTGTTGACTTATGAGACCATTTTGGCTCTTAAAATCATGGTTATATCTTATCAGTGATCCATAAATAATAGGGAAGTCTCACATGCTTGGAGTAAGATTGTTTTTCTTTAAACTACTATAAAAAGATCCTTTAAAGTAACATTAAGGTCTAAATATAAGTCATTCTACTGTGTCTAAATATTACTGTGAATATGTTTCATAATATTATATGCTGAATTTGGGTGTTCACTATCTAGTGTAGGTACAGCAGAACAAGTCACAATAAGTATAATGTGTCAATTTTAACATATTTTGGTGTGTTTAAGTGAGAATTAAAGTGAGCTAAAATAACTTTTTTGTGTGTGTGCTGAGTGAGCATACTTTTGCCAAACATATGACATCACAGAACTTAGAGATGGAAAAGATTTATCAGGTTATCCAGTCCACCTTCCTGCATTAAACATTGCTTGTAAGTTACTAGTGTGCATTGGGGTCCACATGGAGAAGCATCACCTCAGGGACAGCACCTGGAAGCACCGTGTTTCTGAAAAGCACAGTGCTTCTTAGAACAGCCCAGGACATAGGGACAGCACACCTCATATGTTAGGGTGTCCATGACACTCAGTGCAGATGTGTGCAACTCTCCACAGCTGCTTATGCTGCTAGCTAACTAGGAGAAGTGGGGGCAGAGCCATAGCCCCACTTACTGTCTACTAATTCTTCACCACATGGCTAGTGGTAACAAAGTGTGACTACTCAGAGTGGCTTCAACAGCTGTAGTTGCGACATGCTCCTGCAAAGGGGGTACAAGAGGAGGAGAATCCTTATGTCCTCCCCAGAACATCCATTCAGGGGTTAGCCACAATCCAGTCCTTAGAAAGTAGTAGGAATATTTTTGTGTAGCTCTAATACCCATGGGAGGAGTCAGCACCAAATAAGATCACAAATATAAAGATACACCAGCACAACTACTGTTTGCATTAGAAAAATATATCTTAATTAGTGAAACACCTTAGAGTATTGAATACTTAAAATGTAATGTTTTGCTGCTTTGATATAGTATTCGTGCTTCTGTATCATTAGTGAAATACTTTATCATATTAGCAAAATGCCAAATTCTGTTACTAAAATATTCTGTCACATTAGTCACATACGCCATTGTATTTGCAAAAATGCCATGTTTTATTATAGTTACATACATATTTATTATAGTTATATACATATTAAAATAAGGTGGTTCCCTGACATATGATCATTTATGATTTTGTATCATACTAGTTCTCTTTCTTAATTGTTCTCAGATTCAAGGTTGTGTTGTGGTTGCTGGGTTCCCCCTCCTGCGTATTTGTTTCTGATCAGCAAAACCCTCCAAGTGTAGAAATACCAGTAGTTTCAGTTGGAATTCTACATGTTGAGGTCTTACAAGATTGGTGGAATTCAGATAATTTCCAATGATTTGTTCATCTTATTGGAATCACTGTAAATCAGTGTCTTCTTCACCTACTTGCAAAGCAAAACAGTCACTGTAAGGCTGAAAATGTTGTGCAATTGGATGTTGAAAAGCCAAATACTAAATAGTGTATGTGGGTTTAGTTGATGTCAATTTCTATTCACTAGTTTGTATTGTATCTTTTAAATACATTCTTCTAGTGATATTTCTGTCTCCAAATATGTTTAAAAATAGCAGACTAGCATTCATAAGATATAAGCAAGGCTGATATCCTGGCACTTGCACACATGGGTGAGATTCACTTTCCCTGCATGAAACCTAACTATTCAGTCTTTATGTGAATCGTGTGGGGAACCAAGAGGGATGGGGACATGATATCCTCTTTTCAAATTGAGGGTAGGGCACCAGACATCTCCCATCTGTTACTCCAACGTGCAGGTTGCAATAAAAGCATATCCCTACACAATCTATATGGGATGTTAGGGCCCCTGGATCCACTTAACTATAGATTCCAGAGACCCTCTGCTAACCAGTCTCTGTTACTGACCTCTGTACCAGCCTCTGCAGCTCTGGTATGGAGAAGCCTTCTGTGGTATGTAGGAGCTGCAGAGGCTCCACTATGCAATCACTCCAGTTCATCAACTGTGGCCCCACCAAGGGATTAAACGGTGAAGCAGGTCTTGCTTAGGACTGCTGTAAACCTTGGCCAAATACGCTGGCTGTGCACGGTGTTCACAATGTTTGATGCAAGGCCTATGAGCTCAGGTATTATGGTGAATGTAGGATAGATTGAAGGGTAGATTAAATAGTTGGGAGAGCTGAAGATCAGTGCCAGTACTGTAGCATAATAGGTGCAGTAGCCTCCTGCCTGTCCATCTGATTAATCTTCTCTTGATAAGCATTTATACCAGGCTCAGCACCATGGTGTTGGTGAGGCCTAGTAACTATAGGAGATGCCACCTTCTAAGGGTGTTCTCATTCCATGGATCAGGAGAGTTGCTAATTCAGCACCACTCCACATCCATAATGGCACTCAGCACTACTGTGTAACAAGGCCCTGGAGAGCTGTGGTTCGCAGTGTGCTTGCGGTGTTAGAGCTCCAACTAGGATCCATTAGCAACCCAGCATTTCTGTTGAGGCTGCCATCTTGTTTTACAGAATTTAGCTGTTGTGTTAGTAGAAAACCCTTGAAAACATCAAATGAATGTAAACTTATTTAGTGATGACTGTCTGCATCCACAGAGCCTCTGGAACAATGGCTCTCAGAGTTGTGAACTGCCCCATTCATCTCAGCTGAGTCCAGTGATGCCAATTTAAATGTCAACATTGTTAATTATTTCACTGCTATCAAAACAGGTTAATAAAAAAAGGGGGAGGAACACAGATATGCTATGAATGAAATCTCTTTGGAGTGCTTCAAGTGGCTGGTACTTGGGAGAGTAGCGCCACTTTTTCCCCGTCTGCCGCCTGGTGCCAAAAAGGAGCGGGCTGGAGGATGGGTAGAGAGTCGGAGGAGCAGAGCCTGGGAAGCCAGTCCCACAAAGCTTAGTGAGCTATTCAAACTTCCTAATCAGTCAGCCCATCACCAACCTCCAGAACAGTGGGGGACAGGTCTGCTCTGAAGGTGGCTAGGGTGCAGGTGGCTTCTTCTTTGGCTCTAATTGGCTGCTTCTCCCTCCTGACTCTCTAGACCCAGACAGAGATTACTGCATCAGTTACATTCAGGTCACATTTTCCCATCTTTTTCTCTTTTTTTTAACCATGAAGGCAAGAAACACATTTTTGATGAACACAGATTCTGATGGTCTTGAATAACCTGGAGACCATCCAGGTTTGCCAGTGTCTTAATCTAGCCTGCCCAATGGTGCAGCCAAAATCCTACTAAAAGAGTGTCACGTCTAAGGAGCCCAGCAGAGCCCGTGGGATTGTACTTAGAACATCTGCAATGAGTAGTAACCTCAAGCGGATGGAACTTGGTGTGTTGCTGAAGCTTAGCATGTCACCTTTTACTCCCCTCCCCCCATCAGAGCCCTGGGTGCCGACTATCTTTGAGGACTCCCCACTTCCTTCTCTGTGCAATAAGACTACATCAGTCCTGCATATCAAATCTTCCATATCCAGAAGAGCTGGCCACAGAGGTTTAGGGTCTGACTTTCAGTAGTACTGAGCATTTATAACCCCAGCTGAAGTCAGTGGAAGGCATGTATGCATGATGTCTCTGATAATGCAGTCCTTAATGCCTTATTTTTGTAGCTACCTTAAAAAAGTGTGTTATCTGGTCATAAACAAATGGTGATCAGAAAATATTTTTCACAAATTTCTCCCCGCATCCCTTTTTTCATGCAAAACATGTTTTGACAGAAATGTTCTGACCAGTTTGCCAATACACTATAAGGGCCAATACATTTATAATGGATCAAATTAACACATGACTCAAAAGTTTTAAGATGTTAACTATCCCAAATTTATTTTGCTATTATACTGAAAGACACTTTTGACAATTTTCCTGATATTTTATATCCTGGACTTCAGGCTTCCCATGCCCAAAGGCATATCATTGTTCTGGAAGTGAGGGCATATGATATGCCATTTCTGTTAGTGTTCCTTAGCTGCAGGGCTGGGTTTGGTAGATGTAGTTTCAGCAAGACTATAAAAGCCATAATCAAATGTATTCTTTGAGGTATGTAAACAGAATTGTTTGAACGCAATCCAGTAGTTGTCAGCAAGGGTATTATTTTTGTAACAAGGAAGATGAGCTGTCCCTTTTTCTGTGTTTAGTGTCACATCACAATGCCATTATTTACTGCCAGGTACTCTTGAATGGGAAGACAATCCCTGTGCACTAGGCCCAGTTAGGCTGTCTGTATGAATGCCTAGAAACAATATCACAGATATGAATGAGCTGGTTCTTGATTTCCAATTAGAAGAAAATGTGGCAGTTTTCCCATTGTTAGTAAGAGTACTTTAAGGAAAATTCTGTACCATTATCTGATCGAACATAATTATTAACTGACCTGTGAATTTCAGGCCTGTAATTGAAACAAGTGGCTGAAATTGAGCATGCTATTGTTTCCTCTACCACTATTTGAGGGACAGCTAGGTGATTATGAGAAACTGGTAAGGTAAAGACAAAGTTGTTCGGGTCTTTTAAATGAAAAAATCTGTTTTTAGTTCTTCATGGGAAAAGAAAGAAATTAAAATCTGTTTAGTTTCTTTTCCTTTTTCTTTACTTTTTTAAAAAAACAGTAAATAGATTGTCCTGAGTAAGTCCAGGAATATTAGTCCTGCTTCAACAAGCAAGAGTGCCTTCTGATGAATGATGTGTTCAACCCCTCCATGCCTTTGTATTTCCTATGCATTCCACAATGCTTGGCTCACCCTGCCGAGTTCTGTGATTGAAATTCATTGCCAAATTTATTGAGAAATTAATGAGAAAAGCTGCAAAGTATTGACTTTGAGAGGAAAACACAACTCATCTTGAATGAGGAGGAAAATGCAGCAATAATTTAGCCACTATTGATTTTGCCCTGTCCATGTATTGATCTTCATTTTACAATATTAATTTGCACCTGCAATCGGCTGCAAAGGGAGCCGATTTCATTTCTTTGCAGTGTTAATGTGCAAAGCATTAGGTGCTCTTAAGAAGTGGTAGTACTACAAGTCACATTGGAATGGCTGATTTTTTTTATTTGTGCTTGTTACTGAAATAGACTAAAATTAATTTTTTGTCTGACAAAATATTAAAGTGAAAACCCATCTCAAATGTATACCTCCTCTCTACCCGTAGGCTGCTTTTCATCTGTGTGAGGAACAATCAGCAACCTGAAATTCCAACCACTTCTCATCATCATGCCCATATCAGTTCAAAGTTCATGAAATTTCTATGAGCATTGATCTCTACCCATTGATTTTTTTTGCAGCAGATCTTTGA
>NC_059078.1:104765571-104768071 GCF_020497125.1 Mauremys mutica
GTGATGGCCTAAATTGCAGGCTGAGTAATGAATAGTGGAGGCAGTTCTTATTAGTCTCAGAAAACCCATTGATTTATGTAGCGCCATGCACCATGGAGTTACTCTACTGAAAACGATATCTACATCAAGAAGTAATATACTCTAATAAGTATTTTCATCTTAACTCTAGTCCTTGGGCCTCCAGGCTCAGTTTTTGTTTGAGTCAGGCAGAGCTATAATAAAGCCCTATGACTCCTTATAAAGCTTGTTAAACACAATGTGTGCAGTCTAACTGAGTCAGGATCATGATTCATGCACTGTACACAGCAGCATGTGCTGTTGATTTATGACCAAGCACAGTTCATAGTCAAAATTACAATTTGAGGGATAAAAAGATTAATTACTATTTGTGGCCTGCAATTTCATGAGGCTAGTGGATTGCAGCTGTAGAATGATAGTGCTCTACATCAGTTTGTAGTCAGCCATTCACAGATTATTAAAGCTTTGCAAGATTAAGTGCTCCTCCTGCCTGGTTTGTGCTCAGGCAATATGCTAGACAAAAAAGGACCACAGGGATAAATCTGAAGCTAGCAATAGCTGGACATATGTCATAATTGCCAGTTTCCCATAAATCCATGGCCAGTATAGAAACCAGTCCATGATGCAGACATCATATCATGACTGCAGTGATTGCTATATATGGCCTCAAGACCTGTAACTTTGTTACTGCACTACCATTTTAGCAATATATTGGGAAATCCTTTGACTTTTTCCCCCAGTCTAATTATAGATAGAAATAATCATTGCTTTTGTGTACAAAAAAAATCTATTCTTTGGGATAGATCTTAAAAATTGGGGTTGTTGGTGTGATGGGATTTAGGGAAGAGAATTACACACTTCTTTGTAAATTTGTTGTTATCTATATCTACAGATAGTGATTAAACTGACTAAACAATTCTGTTTATGTTTTAGCCCTTAATGAACCAACCATAGATTATGGCTTTCAAAGGTTACAGAAAGTTATTCCACGACATCCAGGTGATCCCGAAAGGTTACCAAAGGTTAGTAAAGTATCAAGGATATCAATTTATCCCCTGTGCCTTAATTTATTACAACTATCTAAGTGGTGTAATGTACTATTTATGATTAGCAAAGTAGCATTGTATAAGAAATAGTCTCTCTCTCTCTCTCTCTTCACACACACACACACACACACACACACTTGCTATAACTACAGGCACATGACACTTTATTCAAAAACTCAAATAACTAATTTTTAAGCTTGGTATATGTTTCATGTCACCTCTTTGCCATCAAGATAATCAACAATTTCTGAGTTCATATTTAATCTCTGCAGGACAGTATTTTTCAAGAAAGGAAGGAATGGATTTTCTGATACAAATATTTTGGATTCTACAAGAGGGACATAAACTTCCTGCGTAATGAAATAGTTCAATTAAACATTTTCCACTCCAGTAGCTTGTAGTGATTTCAATCTAAGCAGCCCCACTCTGATCTGTGATTATTTGACTCTTGTTTTCCTTTCATTTTCTAAAGCTCGATTCAGTTTAATCTTTTGTTTACAAAGCTTTTGTTATAAGTCCCTGACTTAGCAGGCTAACAAATGAAGTCCACATATTAATATCTAGAGGGACTTTTCATTTAAATTCAACAAAGACAAAAGCTGCCTGTGTTGTTTATGCACATGACACATATCACAGAAATTTCATTTTGATGTAAAACATTAAAGATAAGTCATGCTTATAATTTTTCCTTTTCTTTGATACATTTTTTTCTTTTTTTCTTTTTGTGCAATGTCTGATTTTCAAGGCAAACTTGAAAATACAAATGAAAAATGAAGTCATAACATTATGACTGATTATTTTATATTCTATTCCTGTGTGCACCAAGTCTTGACCACCTCTGAGTTTTATTAACACAATAAAACCTTTTTAGACATTACCTTTTAATGCTCAGCATGAACATAAGCAATATCATTAGGTTTCGCTTTTAATTTGTGAACATGCTAGCAACTCATATCAGATATTCACTGTTAGAATAATTGGAGACACACTGAAAGATTTTTCAAATGCAGGGCATTTCACTTAGGGGTTTTTGTTCCTGAGGGCTGAGTTCCAACAGAACAAGTTTTACCTCAAGAAGAACTAGAGCCATCAATTTCAATACCCATAGGGCTTTTGCTTCAAGCATTTCAATCTCTGGATTGATATATGTATTAATGATATCATTGCTTCTTAGCCTCCCATATAGGAATGTTGTTCTAGCACTCAATTTAAAAGGAAATGCAAATGTGTGAACATTTCCAATAGAAACATTATGAAAGCAAATGTGATACACTACTGTGATTGTAAGAACAGAACTTTTAATCTTTTATAAATATTGGAATATTTGGAATGGGGAGCAGATTTTAGAAAGAGGTACATCAAAAGGCCTCTTTCCTACAAAGGCTTACACACGTCTAATTTTACAAATGTGGATAGTCCCATTAAAATAACAGAAT
>NC_059078.1:104773071-104780571 GCF_020497125.1 Mauremys mutica
CTACTCTTGCCAACACTCCAGCTCACACTGGCATGATGGGAGTGAACTCATTTAGCAGCCAACTAGCAGTAAATGTTTCAGAAACATCACAAGCTAATGACCAAGGTATGTGGGGTTTCAAGAGTTAATCCGTCATGTTGTTGACTGTTCTTAGACAACGTCTATTAATACTGGCTGATGCCATCACTATGCTCTGTCTTCCTCCTCCTCCTCCCTTTAGTCCTATCTTTGATCGTGTAATGGAGTTAAATTCCAGATAACACTTAATTCTTCCCTTTCTTTGGTTTTCGTTTATCATGAAGCATCTCCAATGAAAAGATTTATGCAAAATGCAGAAATATATGACAGCACTTTATTAACATTAGATATGAAATGTGTATATATACACATAATATATTTATATTACAAAGCAACTATGTCTGGATATCCTCCACATGTTTACTGAACGTTTACACAGACAAATCTAATTTGCCCACACTGATATTTTTAGATATTTTTATAAATGTAAGCACATTTTATACAAATGTAGATATGTAATATATAAAAATACAATCCTTGTAACAATTTAAATTTTCTAACTTAACATACATATAGCAAACTGCATTTTAAATTAAGTTTTATACTAATGAAAGGAGTAAAAACAGCTTCCTAGGTATGTTCAAAACCATATATTTTTGCTTACAACATAATTATAAATTGATTGCACAAATGCGAATAAATTCATGCTAATCTTCTATGGTTTGAAATCCCGATTCTGCTTTGTCTCCTCTTACAAAAGAATGTGTCTTTTAATCCACTTCCAAGCTATAAATCTCGTAAACATTCTCCACCTTGATTCCGGGTTAGTCTTCACAGAAACATGCACCTTTATGAAAGTACTAGCTTATTGTTAGTATAAAAATATCAATCATAAAAATGAAGACCCCAAAACAGCCTTTTAAAGTTAAATCACTGCAACAAACAAGTTTTTTCCTGTCAGCTATGGCATTTGAAGGTCTGGAGAGGCTGAAAGTTCATCCAGTATGTTGGTACAAACCAGGAATCAAGCCTGTTGATAATTGCTACTAAAGACAAATGTGAAGGAAACTGACACGCTTGGATCGAAGAGCGCTTTTGTTGGCTGTCTATGCTAGGAGGAGAGACACCATAGAGTGCTCGCAGATGATTTAAGTAAGGTTGGCATGATAAGGTTATCTTAAACTGCAAGAGTTGATAGGGCAGTAACAGACAACTTAGAGCAAAGCTGTGCAATCAATTAAAACTCTGTAATATATGATGCATGAGGAACCCCCACCAGCCCTCTAAGTTTATATTATAAATAATAACATTATTTTTTCGGGGTGGGGGTTTTTCTAACACAGTAGGTTACAGTCGCAACACAAGCAGTGTTTCCCCGCGAGGATATGTTCCAAGCAGTACTCCTCAGCAGTCCAATTACAACACAGTCAGCAACAGCATGAATGGATATGGCAATGCCGGCATGCCCAATCTAGGTGTACCAGGGTCCCCTGGATTTCTTAATGGCTCCTCAGCTAACTCTCCTTATGGCAGTAAGTGTCTATTTTTGGTAACACATCATCATCTAGATTCATGTTTATTACAAAATCAGATACTTGCATTGTTTTGGTTTTTATAATGTGAGCTACTGGATAAAAGGAGGGGTGACTCTGGAGGCTGGACGTAAAAATGAATATAGTAAATTGATCTTTATTTGCCATAATATGATCTCAGAGACAAAAAATCGGACTGCACAATTTGTAACAAAAGTCCAACACAAAAGAGTTTGCCTGTTATCCAGAGAGTGGCCAAGCCAAGGCATTTCATTATTTTTATTTTTATATTATATATATATATATTTTTTCCAATATTTTAAGAGGCAAGGCCCTATCACTCTCTTTTTCCATGTTTGCCATGAAAAAACTCAATCTGAGTCCTGATTATTTTTGCTTTATTGCAGTAGTGCCGTCAAGCCCTACAATGGCAGCCTCTTCGGTCACCCTCCCTTCAAACTGTAGCAGTACACACGGCATTTTCTCATTCTCACCTGCCAATGTCATCTCTGCAGTGAAACAAAAGAGCGCCTTTGCTCCAGTTGTCAGGCCCCAAGCCTCTCCTCCACCATCTTGCACCAGTGCAAATGGAAATGGACTTCAAGGTGAGCTGGATCTCTCATTTTTTTGTGTATTGCAGGCTTTTTAGTGCATACACTAAAACTCTATAATAGTGTCTTTTTGGAGAGCAGTGCCTTTTGACCTAAACTGAAATTAGAAAGGACAACATTCTTAGTTTTCTGGTTCTGCAATATAAATGCAAGAATGTCAGACTAAAAACAGTAGCACAAAAATATGCTAAAATTTGAAGCAAATCCTAGTTTGATTTTAATTCTTGCGTTAAAGGATACAGTAGTTGCTTTCCTGGCATTTTCCCTTTAGGTTAAATACATTAAACTTTAAACTAAATACACATCTCTGAATGCTCCTTACAGATCATGTACGCTCCTTACATTTCTTTATACATTCTCTGCATACATTTTTGATGAACATTTTTAACTGTAGTATTACAGAATAATGTATTTCCCCCTATTTGTACACATGATGTAATTGTTATTTTAACATATGTCAAAAAATGAAAACTGGTTGAAACTGTTGCTCAATGGGCTGACCTTCCCTGGTACTGACTAACCAGATTTAACCAATTTGCACGTCTTGTTGGGCTTTATGGGCCCATTATTGCCATGTTAAACTAGATACAGGATTTGGGCCTATGTGAAAAATGAAAGGTTTTAATTAAAACAGGCAACTCTAAGCTTCTGCTTTTTTGTTTGTGTGATTTTCTATGGGCATTATCATGGAATGATAATTTTTTATAAATCAATTGCAGAATTCACTTGGTCACCTAATGACATTGGGGCAAAATTATGGTGCAGTGCAAATTTATAAGAGGAATCAGAACATCCACAAAGGGCTTTCCCTTTTTATGACATTTCTATTTTATGACAAGTATGGATGATAAGTAATGCCTGATTAATTTGAACAGTTCAAAAGGGTTAGTTGCCTAACTGTTTCAAATACAGGACCCAATCATAGCATATCAGGGTTGGAAGGGACCTCAGGAGGTCATCTAGTCCAACCCCCTGCTCAAAGCAGGACCAATCCCCATACAGATTTTTGCCCCAAATCCATAAACGGTCCCCTCAGGGATTGAACTCAGAACCCTGGGTTTAGCAGGCCGATGCTCAAACCACTGAGCTATCCCTCCCCCAATTCACTGTGTTGAATTGAAACACTTCACCTCCCACTGAAGTCAGATGGGATTGCAGGCACTGAAACCTCCCAGGTTTAGCTCCACATTTCTCAACAAAAATATAGAACATTATTGTTTACATTGCAGTAGTGCCCACAGTATACCAGGCACTTTCCAAACACAGATGAAGACACAGGCCATGGTTTTCAAAAGTGATTAGTGATTCTGCATTCCTTAATTTTTGGATGTCCAACTTGACACATTTCAATGGAGCCAATTTGCTAATGTGCCTGCTCACTGAAAACCAAGACCCTTTGGGTTTCAAGTTGGGCCCTCCCAAAATCAAGGCACCTAAATCACTAGTGATTTCTGAAAATCTTGGCCACCATCCCTGCGCCAAAGTGCAGACAATCTAAGTGCTGACCTGCAGTTGGATCCAGGGAGAGCTAAGGATTCAGTTGTAAAGATCTGATTGTAGGACTGCCTAAAAGAACAACAGTTAGACTAACAATTAATGGCATAGTAAATCTTTACTGTGTCAAAAGTAAATAAAAAAAACTATGCCAGGTAGAACCCATATTCTTGTAAAAGTGCCATCCACTTATAAGACCACCCCCAAAAAACCCCCAAACAAACCCCACCACCATTCCATATGCCTAAGTAAAACTTAAGAACCAAATGAAAATAAATTATGATAGAAAACACAATATATGATATTTGGGCAGCTATCTTGAAGGCAATATTTATTTATATATTTTTTCCCCATGAGTCTGTCAACATCCATTTAGCTGGAAAATAAAATAAATTGAAAATGCCTACTAAAATGATCAAAATGTACATAATGACAATAAGAGAGCCTCCCCACTGAACACACCCCATCAAAACAAAACAAAAACCCAACCCTCAGAGACTGGATTTTCAAAGGTATTTAAGCAACTAAAAATATGGATAAGCATCTAGTGGAATTTCCAAAAGCCCTAAACAAGTTAGGCGTCTAACTTCCACTAGACACCTATCTTTATTTTTAGGCACCTAAATAATTTAAAAAATTTGGCCCCAAGTAACTACACATGTCTGGCAGCAACATATTCTGGTTTTGTCAAACCAAAGAGATAATCAAACTCCTGAGTTGAAGGCTAAAAACGCATGGGTGTGAAATTCACCCCAACTCTAGGGAGCCAGTCAAGGTCCATGAACCATTTACATCCCACCTAAGCTCTATTTTGAGGACTTAAACAGGATTTAAGAAGTGCATAGGCATTGTGATATCACTCTGCATCCAATGTGCATGTCCTACTCCTACCCCAAGTCTTTAAGGGTTTTCCGTTTATATGTCCTAGCTAGACATAAACACACAAATAAAGAGCGGGTCCCTATAATATCCAGCAAACTATAGAGACACTTACAGTTCAAAATCAACACCTTGAATTGAAATGTACCAAAAAGGAATGGGAAGCGAGTGCACTCTCTGAACTGTCATATGTGCTTCCCTAATCAAACACCACAAGGGCTTTTACATGAAGGGTTATTTGGAGGATTTCTCCTTTTTTCAAATAGTCATTTATTGACACTGAGTCAATTTCTGAAGTGTGTTAATAAGTGTCTTACACACAACTGGAGAGTTTTCTGATCAGCAAATTTTATAAACTGAAATAAAATAAGAAATTGGGCAGCTGCCATTTGCAGCAGTTGAAGTTCTGGAGTGATCTTCAAGCCCTATATAGAGTGTGCTTATATCATCGAATTTGGAGGTGAAAGAAGCATAAATAATGGTTGACATCTCTGCATCATTAGGAATGGTCACACCTACTTAGTCAAGAAAAGACAGAAATAAGAACTCTTGTTCACTGCTGTTTATCTGAAGATCCAGAAGCAGCCAAGGGCCTAATCGATTTTGGACCTGAATTATAAAAGGCGATACGCCCCTTTAGTTAAAGGGGCAGATATCACTGTTGCCATGTTTGTTTCCCCCTGCATAGCCTCTTGTCTGGATTAAGACTCAACCAGCTTGCTCTCATCCAGTGCTAGGAAACCTGATTGATTGTACTGTCCAAGTCCAAAGAAGTCTGAGAGGTAGCGTAAAAGGTCACCAGCATACCAACGTCATTGTAACACAAATTGTCTCATGGCCTCCCCTTGAGGCCTTATACACACATTGAACGGAAGAGGTCAGAGAATTAAGCCCTGCAATATCCACACAATACAGCCCTTAGTGCAAATGAGTAATGGCATTGTAGGATTCACTGGGGTTTATTGTGGCCCTTGCTGTTAGGCAAACCAATTACTGGATTTGGCTGAATGTGAGAA
Source organism: Mauremys mutica (assembly GCF_020497125.1). Lineage (NCBI taxonomy): Eukaryota > Metazoa > Chordata > Testudines > Geoemydidae > Mauremys > Mauremys mutica. The sequence goes on from NC_059078.1 coordinate 104,778,622, forward strand.
AATAATACTTTGCTCGGCACATCTGTAATGACTTGGAGGGAGAGACAAAATGGTTTAAAACCATCTTTCTTCTCTCCATATCCAGGTGAAGTTTCAGCCCCCAACATAAGCATCGTTAGGGCTGCTCCAAGTTCCTTTGCCTTTTAATGGTCACTCTTATTTCCATTCCACTTTCCCCAGTGCTTGCATACATCATCTGCCAAGTAACATCTTATTTAGGACTAGATTCTATAAACTGTTACTCTCAGAGTAAGTTGTTTGTTTAACCTCAATTGGACTACTAGTGTGAGTAAGAACTACTCATGTGAGTAAGGGTCTATAAGATTGGGGCCCTGGGCCCCGATCCTACACACATTTCTGTACATGCTTCATTTTAGGCATGTGAGTAATCCTGTCAACTTTGTATGACTTCAGTGGGACAACTTACGTTCATAACATTTAGGCAAGTACATAAGTCTTTGCAAGATCAGAGCTTTAAAATGCAAGTTCTTTGGGGCAGAAGCCTCCCCTCCCACCCACCCCCAATAAGCATAATACCTATTTATGGTGCTGCACATTATTTTTTAGCAAGAAAGCTCTGGCCAGCTGTGGACTCAGAAATGCAAAATGTATTTAAGACTTGATTTTCTAAGATAATTTATAGTTTGTAGATGGTGAAATATATTTCACACTGGTTTAATATATGATTGCAATGCTTTCCCTGCTTCCACAAGAGCAAAACATATTCAATATTCTTTTTAAAATTAGAATTATTATTTGCTTGGTGAGGAAAATTACTATTATTTATTACTTACATTACCATAGCACCTAGGAGCCATAATCATGAACCAGGACTGCTAGGTGCTGTACAAATGCACAACAAAAAGACAAATCATAAGCTCCTTGCTGAAAGGAATAAGTAAATTCTTCTTTCGAAAGAGATTTGATCTCAGTTTGTATGACCAGCAGCTTGATAGTACAACACAGAGAATTCACTCATTGGGTAGTATATTGACGGAAATGTAAAGGTAACCAATTTTATTCTGTGCACAAATAGTATTAGTTTAATTATGCACCAGAAGGCCACAGCTGACCAAAACCTCTAAGTGTGACCAAAAATGTCATCACATTTAACAATATTTTTTGTTAAAAAAGAAACAATGTAGAATTTTTTCAGAAAATGCAATTATGCAGTAGATAACCCAAATTCCTGCACTGTATGACCTATACTTGCACATAGTTAGGAGTTACAAAAATTAGTATCAGTTTGTTGTGTTCATTACTAATATATTTATGCACACAACTTCTGAAAAAAAATTGGATTTCCCCTGTTAAATTATACTTTTCAGAATTCTATTTTGGAAGAGAGAAACAGGTAGAGTCAAGGACCAATGGAGGACATATGACTTGGCAGTACTTTCTTGTTGCTTCTTCAGTATCACCTTGAGACAGAACAAGATGGCATCTCCTTAATGATTCTGAATATATATAGGCCCAGATTCTCTCCTACGTTGAAACCTATTCGGCACAGAAGAGAAGGATGGCTCTCAACTACCAGATTCTCTGGGCCAGTCTGTGATGGTTCTGGCCCTAGGCTGTTCTAACCTATGTGAGCTGACAGTGATTCCCAAGGAGACCGTATGTCAACTGGAGAAAATGAAGCATGCTACACTCTGACCAAGCCCCGTACCTGTCTCCTGCCCTGGGGCGGCATAGAGATGTGACATGGGTTAGCTGTGCCAGCTCTACACCAACTGAAAGCTCTGCCTCACCAGGGGCATTCACACCTGGCAAGATCTGGCTACCATCCAAGACCTTTTTGTTGTCAGAATGGCATAAAGGGCCCAGAACGCAAGAGAATCTGGCATGTAAATTCAGCTGTAAACCTGTGACTAGCCTTTCCGTGTACAGGATAGACACATACTTTGCTTCTACCTGCATGTATGCCTAACCCAGCCTAATACAATTATG
>NC_059078.1:104785571-104868071 GCF_020497125.1 Mauremys mutica
GCTGGCTTGCAGGCACAACAGCAATACAAACAATAAATTATAACATCAACTGACATATAACATGAACCCATATGCCAATTAAAGGAATAGAGTAATATGAGTTATGTTCTGTCATTATAAGATGCCTATTGAAAACAAAGATTTCAAAATTCTGAGCTCAGTATTAATGATATATAATATCATACAAAGTTCAGTGTGCCTGTTTCTCTCCTCATTTTCTGTCATTTGCATGTATCTGTAGATAAATGTACTGAATGTAATGAGATCTACCAGCTTATAGTTTTTCTAGTTTACACAGAAAACTCAGCTTATGTAACTTTTTTTGGGTGCACTTTACACTATTGCAGTAGGTATGTCTTCATTTTTCACAATGCAAGATTTGTTTTGCACATTTTGGCTTGAAACTCTATAATCCATATGCGTAGCATGATTTAAATTAGTGCCCACAAATGTCATCTTAATTACTTGTGCTGCTGTGCAAAACAGGAAACTATTATTGAAAATACAAAAATGCTTTCAAATATTTCATAGTGTTTTTTCCCTCCTGTTTACAATCACTTTGAGTAGTATCTATGAATCAGGCTTAAATCAGATGCATTCCACTTATTCAAAAAATAAGAAGGCTTACAGGGATGAAAGTCTGCCTGATGCCTATTGGCACTATTCCTTTTGGGTTTATTTCAAAGGTTTGAATAATGAGTAGCTAAACGGTTAGCCTAACATTCAATGCAAAGAAAACAAAGAAGAAACAAATTCTGTGCTACGAATTACAAGTGCTAGAGCAGTATACCACCTATGACAAACTAAGTATCTGTAACCTGGTGTGATAAAATGTTAAGTCAGCTTACACTGATTTTAGAAATACAAAGATAAAATTTTCTTAATCAAAATGAAGGAATAGAGTCTCTAAAAATATATGCCAATTATTGCAGAGCAGCCTTTTAAAGTCTTTCAAGCTTTTAAAGATTATTCAAAGCACTTGAAATGGGCTTCAATCTAATGCCTCATTTCATTGCATTAAACAGCCTAGTTAATAAAGAATCAATATATTCAAAGGGCAAGGTTATCTTTTGTCTATAAGGGGTGGTGTCATTCTGAACCTTTTATAGTTCAAATGCTGAAAAAGACCTCATGAAATCCATACTCATCAAGTGGGTCAACTAGAGCAATAAAAAGGCCTCTGAAAGAATGGCTGCCCTCCTTTAAAACAACTGTAAGTCTTATCTACCTCACATAGTGCTCCCAAATAATCAGTCAGAAAATGTCAATTTCTCATCAAGACAAGAGGCCCCAATGATATTTTTTTCCAGCGAATACATACAATTAAGAGAATGCAGAAAGGCACCATCGGTGATTTGTAGCTTATTATGTCACCAGCAAGCTGCGATCTAGCTCTAAGCAGATAATAAGGGTTGTTGATAACTAAAGTGTCAATATGCCAAAGAACGATTTTTGAATGTGAGCCCTTGTGCTTTTTTACCTCCCCTTGCTGATCAGAGGGGCTGATAACAGTACATCTGCCAACCGACACCACATGTTGTACCTCACAATTAATGCAATGAATAAATAGCACAAAAGAGTTTGGATTCTTTATACTCTTTGAGACAATTCCCTGTTTTACCCTTCAAGGATTTCTTTTATGTTTGAATAAGGTTGCTTTTAATGAAATTTAAACTCATCAGAGGAAATCAAAAACCTCAAATCAGATTACAAATTGATTTTTTGGTCACTTGTCATTATACAATGTACTGCCATAAGTTTTATGGGGGGGGAAGTCAAGGCATCAGAGTTTTGAATCAGAGTATGCAAACAATCTTTAAAATAAACATACTAAGAAGAGATGTAAATACTGTCCTATAAACAATTAAAAGTTAGAAAAAGTTAGCATGTGTATATCGTTTTCAAAAAGAAAACGATATTGCTTTTACTAATAAAAATTCACAGAATAACAAATTATTCAAGAATTCAGGCCTATACCATGACTTAAGTCATACTTTATTCCTTCTCACAATGTCTATTTTCTCATTCATATTTTTAAGAGCTATATTTATGTATAAGAAATTCAATTTATCACATTCCATATCTAAGAGTTAAGTCAAAACTACTTTGTGGAAAATCGAATGCCTCATTACATTCACAGTATTGCTACTCTGACGTGGCCAGCTGAAATACCAACCAGCACTGTATACTATACCTTGAAGCTGTTTTGTCTGCTTACCCATTTCACAGTGTTGGAGACTTATTCAATTAAAATATTCTTGAATGGTCATATTATATTATTTTTACTGTTTGTTTATGTGACTTTGGATATTGTAAGGGCATCTTATACATCAGTTATGGGGTTTACATGGTCACATACTGCTATCTGGGTAGAATTATGGGGCATGAAAGAAGTTTTCCACTTTTATTGACTACATGAGACATAGATGATATTCTTTAGTAGATTTTCTTGAACAATTTGAGGAGTCGGCTGCCTCTGCATTTCTATATATTTCTTAGCAAAAACAAAAACAACAATTAGATTGACAATTGGATGCATTCAATTTTTGTCAAGGATAATCACTCAAACAAGTTGAAAAAAAAATCACTATAGCAGATAGAATGCATGTTCTTGTTAAAATCCTTAATACAAATTTAAAAGTTAAAACACTATTGTATAACACTGTACTAGTACTGTGACATACAGTGGGCAATTTTAAATGTTGTTCTGTTTCCACGACTAACTGCAGGGGAAAGAAAAAAAAACACAAAAGAAAAAAATTGTAAAATACAAAAATCATAATAAAGTTGTGTCTTATGCCATCTTGTGTCTTTTATTGCTGCACTAGGCCTGGCTTGGTTTGGTGCAGCGGGGTGCAGCAGAGAGAAGGTGCGTTCTAATGTCATGCATGAAAGGGGTGCATATCTCTGGAGGATATTTTTGGGGTGTGTCTGTGTATGTGTGGGGGTGGATGGACAAGCCCCTAGCATGTCAAAGCAATTCTCAGATTTTCCTGAAGTGCTCGTCTCTGGCCATCACTGCTCCGGTTCCAAGGTGGGCTTTAATCCCCTCCACTCCCATTTGGAATCACTTTCATAGCTATCCCCATTGCACTGTTGCCCCCAATAACACTGGCCTGAAAGGCTGGGGAGGTACAGGATGAGGTCTTCCCTATGGTATGTAACACAGCCAAGCATCCTAAAACAGTTCTCCATCCGTTCTGTGATTGCTTGGCTCTGGCCATTGCTGTTCCAGTCCTAAAATAGAGAAAGCAATTGCTGAATAAAAATGAATTTTTTCAAGTATGCCATCTTTCAAGGTCATTCTGCCAGCCCACGTGTGAAAATATGAACCAACATGGCCACTCCCTGTCATGCACAACTGTTTTCCTTAGTCATGAAGGCACAGTTCACGTGAAGTGTTCATGTACAGTATAGCTAATTTCCTTCCAGGAGATATAAGTAACAAAGGGAGAATGATCTCCACCTACAGGTCATGGAAAAACTGCATAAAAAGGTGTTATATTAGTTAGACCAGAAAGAACCAAAATACTGATGTATGCAATTTCCATTCTAATCAGTTAGCAAATGAATGAGGGTATCAATATTTTTAAGTATGCTTTTTGTACCAAATAAAATGAAGGTACGTAGGATACACATATTGTGTTTCTTATGTGAAATGTTTATCTTCCCTGTCTATCAACATCTCTCTTTCAACAATCAAATAATTCAGTAATGCTCAAAACTAGCAATGTCGAAATACCATTATCAGAACATCCCCAAACCGACTAAACCCTCCTCACTTAACCCACCCCCTCAGAAATGGCTCGCGTAAACTTAAATAAGGCTGAGCATCATGCGATTAACAGACTTGGGTTCTGTAGGACCAAGGGAAGAATCCAATTCCAGAGTTTAGGGCCATCTACTACAATCACTGCTTCAAACTCTCATATGAACAAATCCAAGTGATTTCAATAGATGGGTTAAGGGCATGAAGAGAGAGATGATTGCTAAAACACTCAAGGCCCAAACTATAAAAAAAGTATATATTAAGCCAGCACTTCTAATTACTCCTGAAAATGAAATGGAAGTCATTACAATCTCTGGACTAGAGGTGTAATGTGTTCTGTGTGTGAAAAATTGCTAAGCATAAACTAATCTGCAGGAGACAAAGCGAGGAATAATAGAACCAAGATCTGCATTTGATAGGAAAGTTGCCATCTCCAACCCAAACAAAGATGGGAAAAGTTTTATTGATTACTTGTCTTTTCTGGAGCTCCAGATCCAGGCAGAGGTCCCATAAGTGGCCTAGACCCCAAGTAACAAAATGTAGCACACCAATTCAGTGAAGAAACAGATATGCCCTTCACTGTTTCCTCTTGTTATTTTCCCCAAACCACCAACATCACCACAGGCTTATTAGGACTGAGCATCCACTTGCTGGCTCTTAATCAAACCTCACTCTCAGCCAGACTCAGGGAAAAGCTGGATGGCAACCACAGCTAACTGATGAAATGGCAACAAAAGTGAGTGTCATAAGGATCTCAATGACACTGCCAACTAGGTTCACAATATCTCCTCTTCCCCCTCACATACACACTGAACGAGGGAAGGGGACAGCACAGAACACTGCATGATCCCACATGAGAAATCCCATCACTTAGTACTAATCACTGAGAAAGTAACAGAGACAATCTGCTTATTAGAAGATGGTGAGATTGAAAAAGATGTGAAGATGGAAGTGCAGATAAGTTTATGATAGTGAGACAGTGGATGCCACAAACATATGTGAAGGTAATCAGCTCCCAACCAAGAAGGCAGGAAGCTACAAAGCAAGGAAAGTCCAGACACTAAGAGAGTTCAAGAGAAACTGTTATGCAGAGGGTAATTAATGTGTGGACTGACCTAATTAACATGTGGAAGCAGCAACTGTGAACATATTCAAAAAAGTATTACAGGAGCACTTAGAGGAAAAATGCATTACATGTACCAATGTTAGACAGATTTAGATAGACCTCAAGGCTTCTTTCCTTCCTGAAATGTTATTACAATATCATTAATTCTATAAAGATCTTTGTCCTCCACAATTATACAAATATTGCAGGCATTTTGGACAGTGATCATACATATGTTCAGAGGCATTATTGTTTATCATCTCTGTTCTCATCAAATGCTGAAGGAGCAGAAAGAAGTGGTCTAGGAGTACAACATAAACAAATAAAACACCAAAAACAATATGTCAAATACTCTGTGTTCCATGGAGCTTCATGTTGACTACAGCCACCGTGAGAAAAGAGGGTAGTATTTACTGTTGCATATGTGGCTGGGGGGGTGGTGAGGGGGAGAGGAGCAGGGAAGTCAGTGAATGGAAAAATAATCTGTGAAATAACCATTGTGAAAAATGAGACCATTAAATTTAGAAAATTGTTGGTTTTTTAAAACAAAGATATCGGTTGGACAGGCTATTTTCATTTTGGATGACGAGTACTTGTGGTTTTCCAGTGCATAGAGATACTGCTTGCAGCTCCATCATTAAACTAAGTTCTCAATAGCTATGTTGAACAGTACAAGGAATGATGCAGTTAAATGCATTTATTAAATCAATGTTTAAAGATGTGTAAAAATGTAACAACTGTTGGATAAAAGGAGAAGCTGCTAGTGCCACAGAGGCTAAGGAGATTGTGCTTTATGCTGTTGCTGAATTTTTGAATTTGGATATTTTCCTAAGTGCACAATGATTTTTTAAGCTGAGTCTGTCCATTCTAAGCCATAATCAAATAATGATTCAGTGCTAATAATTTCAGATCTCGCACAAATGTTAAATTCACCAAAGATGGCTTATACAATAGGAAGGAAATGTTATACTATAGCTTCCAGGAATTTCTACCTTTGGTGTAGCCTCTTGTGATTTCCACCATTCTCTTAAGGCAAAAATCCATAAAAATAGCATTGAGAATAACAAGCAACTCAACTCTGATATGAGAGCAAAGTGAGAGCAGAATCAAAGGGGGAAGAGGAGTCTATAAAACAAAGGGAATGTTTGTTTACTGGAAATACTTCACATAGGGAATTAATTGAGCACAGCTCATACATTCAAAGTTATATATTTGCATTAGTAAACTTGGATTAAATACTTTGTTATGCGACACAGATAGTTATGAAATTCCATTGTCATCACTATATCTTATTTGACCTGCAATGTCCACTTTATGTATATTTATATTATGGTAGTAAATAGAGGCCCCAAGAAGATCACATCTCCATTGTAGTAGCCTCTGTATGTACATACCTCGTAAAAGTCAGTTCCTGACCCAAAGAGCTTGAAATCTGAATAGAGAAGACAGACAAAGGGTAAGAGAAAGGGTATTAGTATCCCCATTTTACATTTAGGGGAACTGAGGCACAGGGTAGTTTTGGTGACTTTCCTAAGGTAACAAAAGAAGTCTGTGACACACCTTACAACAGGGGTGGCTCTACGTTTTTGGCTGCCCCAAGCAGTCATGCGCGGGAGGCGCCCCGGAGCCGCGGGAGCAGCGGACCTCCCGCGGGCATGACTGCAGAGGGACCGCTGGTCCCGCGTGGCTCGGCTGGACCTTCCGCGGCTGCGGACGGTTCACGGGTCCGGCGGCTCCGCTTGAGCTGCCGCAGTCATGCCTGCGGGAGGTCCAGCCAAGCCGCGGGACGAGCGCCCCCTCCGCAGTCATGCCTGCGGCAGGTCCAGTCGTCCCGGGGCTCCGGTGGACCTCCCGCAGGCATGACTGCGGCAGGTCCGCCGGCCCAGCCTGCCGCCCCCCCCGGCCGCAGGGGACGCCCCCTAGATTTTGCCGCCCTAGGCACCAGCTTGTTTTGCTGGTGCCTAGAGCCGCCCCTGCCTTACAACCTTCCCCACCCCAGCAACTTTGCCCAGATCTCCTGAGTTCTTGTCCATTGCTTTACTAGCCAGGCCATCCTTCCTTTCATCTTGAACTTTACTGAACAAATCTAGTTCAGCGCTCTGTAAGAAATGCCATATGATACCAAACACAATAATTAGTTTTCAATTTCAAATTCCTAATTCCATTGCTTGTTTACTCCGCTGATCGAATCCAGGAGTGCTGTAGATGGAGGATATGCATTAAGCTATTACAAAGAGACATAGCCACACCTCACTCTGCGCAGACACTTGTTGGACAGTCAAGTGACATTAACTGAGTTATGAAGGAACTCAATCCAGCTTTTCTTGGACAAGGTGAACTATAACAGCACAAGTTGTGTGTATAGAAATGTTGCATAAGCAAAAAAAACCCCCAAAACACACAAAAAAACAACAACCCTCCTTCATAAAGGTTTAATTCCCCTTCCTGCCTAGATTCAGATTTCATAACCCATGGTAGCCTTTGCTTAAGAGCCTACCTACCTCTTCATGTGCGGTGGTGACAATTTGAGTGTCTGTGGGAGGGCTGTACAAATAGGGTAGGGGGTGGGATGGACATAGTGGTTTGTGTATGAGAGGAGGAGTTGGTGATAAAGTTCATACAATTAAGATAGAGGCAGATGGTAGTTGCACTGGGTGGATGTGGAGGTAATAGTGGTTTCTGTGGGGAGGGGAAGAGGGTTGTAAACCTAGAGTAGGAGTTATATGAGGTAGACCAAATGCTAGAGAAGGATGAACAGAAAATTTTCAAAATCAGACTATAATCTTAAATGTATGCATTACTTAAACAGCAAAGTAGAACAGTGGATTAAAGTCATCTCTCTCTAACTGGGCTCAAATCCTAAGTGAAAATGAATTTGGTGGTTTCCACTTAATCCATAGTGGATGGTAGTTCACATAAGAGAACCACAGTGCTGCTAATCACAGGTATAATTCTTGACCACAGTAAATGGGGATCTTTCATGGGGACTCCAGCAGGCCAGGTCTTGATGTTCCTGATAGAATGCCAGGTGTGGTAGGGCTGAGCCAAGTGCTATAGGCACGTCAGCTGCTAAAGCTCTAGAGGCCCTAAGGTGATGAATCCCAATACACCCACCCACCACCTGCCTTCAACCCCATGCTCCACTAGGCCTCTGTGACCCACTTCTCCCAGCTGCCTAAGTGCCACAGAATCCTCCCCTGCTGGCAACCTATCACATCACACTCCACAGCAGGAAGAGAAAATGAACAGCAGAGTCATCCCCAGCAGATTCACCACACTGCCTCCTGCTGACCCATCACTGCTCAGCCAGTTCACCACCGCATGCTGCACACTAGGTTTGTTGAAGAAACAGAATGATATTGTCTTCACTGGTGGAGATAAATGGAGGGAACCTGCTATTGAATTCTACAGAAGTTGAATTAGACCAACAATACCACAATCATCTTTATAAGACATTTTCTTAAAACACAGCTTGGAACTTGGGGTGTAGTGAGACAGATAAAAACATATTGTGATTTTGCATTTTCTTACAGAAGGGTATGTTGCCGAGGGACTGAAGGCCTGTTCAACATCTAGATTTCTCATTAAACTCTGTTTTCTTTTTGGTCCACAAAGGCATGTCTGCATGACTTAGGGACCGACTACTTGTTCAAGTGATATTGCCACATTATTTCCCAAATCAGTCTGAGCTCCCCAAAAGCTGTCATTGCAATTTGAATGTTATTACACAGAATGTTTCTTGTTTGGTTTATGTTACAATTGAGTGAAAATCAAGCCTACCACAGTAAGTCAGCAAAATCAACAATATGATAGACAAGAATTACCCTTGGTACCTCCTCCCTCCACCACCTGCATTCAGCATGAAGGACTAGTACCAGGAGATGGGAATAAAAGAAGACTGAGTCAGACAAGACTTTTAATTAAATAGTAGTGCTACTGTAAACATGTTTGTATTTGTCAGCTTGTATTCCGTTCTTCCATAATACAAAGAAGGGAGATTACAGATACGGCAGACAGCATCTTATCAAATGCTTTACAATGTTTTAATGCTATTTTTGTTTCTGCTAACCTGTACTTTTGTGGTTTTCAGTAGGTGTCATGTGTAGTCAATATGGATGGGAGAACCTTAAAAGGCTGTAAGTTCCGCAGCACACTGGAACCTTTCAAAAAGTTCTGTTTATCAAAACATAAAAAGAAATGAACATTGTTTTTCATGGGGAAATTACTCATAAGGCTTTTAGTTTTCAGTTCTAAACCAATATTTACTGGTAAAAGTTTGCTGATATAAAGTTGCAGACTCACTACTTAATGTAGGTTTAGGCTGAGCCCTCCTTTTCCAGATTTGTTATACTACTCCTGATCTGCACTTCCTCTAATGGTAACCTTTCCAATACTCCTCATCAATTCCCCTCTGAGGAGGGAACTGGTCTGACACTCTGAAACAACACAGGTTCAGAGCAGCACTTTAAAAGACAAATAATGCCCTGAAAACACTTCTTTATGGTATGGCAAACATGCCAAAAAAACCTGCCTTCAGTAACTGGCAGATGTCAAAACAGAAAGTATAATTGCTCCAAAAATAATAAACATGTATTAGTGCTATTCAGTAAATAGATCATTTTACATTTTGTTTTGTGAAACAATAAAGGTCACTAAAAACATGTTAATATAACTGTCCCTTTTCCTAAATGGCCCCTTTAAGAGTCTGGTTCTGGTCTTGCCTATATCTGTCATTGACATCAATGGAGTTACACAAGCAGTATTGGCCCGTATCATTCCACTTTGAGAGAGAGAGAGAGACTAACTAGAGGTCCTGATGAGATTCCCCCTCTCTCTCCTCCAGGATTTTTCTGGTTGTTTTCTCCCCACAGAATGAGCTGTAGGCCTCTCCCCCAAACCTGGGTGATCTTGAGAAGCCCACAGAGGGCCAGGACCATCAGTGACAAAACCCTTTGCCTCTACAAAATCTCTCCCGTGCCTCCTTACCTGAAGAGCTTTCTCCTGCTTTTTGCACCTTTGCAGACTCAATGCCCTGCAGGAGTCTTCTTGCTCCCTACAGTTTGTCTACAGTCCTAGTTCCAGTTTCCTGGGCTTCCTCCCTTCTCTTTTTATCCTGGTATTGCCTGGTTCAACCCAGGTGTTGCTTGACCTGTAATCAGGGTTTGCTTAGCCACAGGCTCTCCAGCCCATGGGGCAAGTCACCTTGTTACATACTGCTTCCTCCCCCGACACACACACCTTACAACTTTCCCCACCCCAGGGCAAGTTCTTCAATCTTTATTTGAAATTCTCTGCTTTGTCACTGTGAGGTCTGAGCCCGAACAATCTCCAGTTCAGTAACCATAATGAGCAGGCGATCTTTTTCTTCTGAAGTGGCCTGATGCTCCTCAGCTAGCTCATCTCCTTTCAGGGCCAGCTGCCTGGCTTCTATGGTTGTCAGTTTCTTCTGGTACTTCTCCTTCAAGGATATATAACCACTAATGTCTTCTCCTTTCAGCTTAGTGTTAATTGACTCATCAGCTGTAGGAAACACTCCCATAACTGCCTCATCAATGCTTGTGCTTCTCCCACAAACATTGGTGTTGTCCTACCCTTCATGCAGAGTTCCCATGACCAGATCTTTCCAAGGCTGGTCTTCTCTTCAGCTCAGTGTCCTTTTTTGGCACCTATAGAACCATCTGCTCACCAACAGTAGGAACGACTCTGTCCATTCCCACTCAGCTTATTCCTTTTGCTTCCGGCCCTTGGAACTGGCAGACTTCTGAGACCAAACAAGCAATGGTTCCATGTTTTAATTCTTTCCTCAGAAGAGAGGTTTATTCCATAGTACAGGAGTTTCAGGAAATCATTAATCCCTCCTCAAGCCCCTACCAGCCACTATTGTTCTCTTCCAGACTCCCAGCGGAGAGCTGCCTACACTCCACAGGTCTCCTTCTACCCTGAAAAAATAGTTCATATTCCACTTCTTCCTGTCCCTGTCAGACGTTGCTTCTACCCAACAGTTCTAATGAAGCCTGCTCTACAAGCCCCAAAATTCTATTGATCTGAGGGCACACTAGATACAGGCCAGATCAGGACATGAAACCTTCTTAAAGGCACAGTTCACCCTGTGACACAGCCTAATGGATTGCCAATATTTTTCTTTGGAAAAAAAAATCAGAATTTGCTAAAATCCACAGCCTGGCCCATCTTTTATGCTTCACAACTGAGTCACAACACACCCAGGGTGTGATAATATCCCAGCAAGATACCTTCCCATTTCTCCTAATGGTCCAAATTCCAATGCCATGGCAAGTTAGCTGTGTCAGTACATACAGTACCAAACTCTGCTCTCAATTATACTGTTGTAAATCAGGAATAACTCAATGAATAAAAACGTTACTGAATGCAGAATTTGGCCAAAATCATTCATTAAATATTGCAATGCTCAACTATAATAAAAGACTGCCACTTCAAGAAGGCTTTTTAAATTTATTTTTTATAATTGAACTAATCAATGTATTGATATGAACAACCCATGAACTGTGCTGACCTAAAATACTAGGACAATATCAACTCCGTATGTAACAAAGATAATTTTGTGTATATGTGTTGGGGGAGGGTGGTACCCTTAGAATGGTTTTATCTAAGAATCAATATTTAAGATTATGTAATGTTCATGCCAATTTGCAGTAGCTGCCAAACCAAGGACAAGGACTGAGTTATTTATAATATAAGGACTCCACTTTCTGAGTGGAAAATAAAGATTTAAGCTTTTTATCCTGTGCTGAACTTTTCTCCTCCATTCTTAACAATAGCTGACAAATAAACCATCTATTTTGGTTTTTGTGAACTACTTGTTTTTTGCACAGCTTCTATACTAAGTTCAAATATAAGACACCACAGAAAAGAACAATTTTAGATGCAACAACAAACATTTCGGCAGTCACAACTGAGCTTCTTCCACATCAAATTTACATTGTTTCTGTCAGCAATTTCAATTTTTGTTTTACCTTAATAAAATCTTGTCTTACATTCTTCTACCATCTTGATCAAAAGAGAAAGCCTTTTTATTGTCAGACTCTAATGGCTATTCTGTCCCATATTTTTAATGTGAAGATTAAATATTTATAAATTCCAAGTCAATAATACCTCCTAACTAGCATCTACAAAAGCTACATAATATGTAGTCAATGTTCATTTAAATGGAGCCAAAGGTCAAGAGGTCAAATAATCAGAGTAGAACAGTGGTTAGAGAGTACATCTGTTGTCATTCTTATTGGGACAATAATTTTTCACAGTGGTATACTTATATTTGGAAGTAAACAATTGCATTGATCTGAAGTTTTCTTTTGTTGTGTTGAGTTTCGATACTGTAGTGTTGGGTGGGATAGATAGATAGATGCTCCACTTAACAACACACAATATAATTTCCAGGGAAAAGATATTCATTAGTACAACAGATGTTGGGCCTGATTCTGGCCTCCCTTATACTCGTTATACTTTAGTGTAAGTCCAATGACTTCATTGCAGATTTACTTTTACACTGGCATAAATGAGATCAGAATTTGGCCCATTATGTAGAGACAATAGTACAATTTAAAAATGAACTAACTATGGCTAATTTCTGTATTTTGCCTTTGACTCAGACAAGACTCAGGAAGACAGACAATATAATAATTTTGTTTAAACAGGCCACAACTTTATTGATAGAACTCGCCTAAAACTATCTGGCAACGTTGGTCCAGCACAGGTCCACCCTTCTTTAATTAGCCACCAGGGCAACCCAGGGAGGAGATGGTCAATAAACTTCACATATCCCCCATCTATAGGGGATGCTCTACCCATTCCTGATCCCATGATCAGATTATCCAAAGTCTGTACACCCTTTTAACCAAGTTGGATCCAGGCACAATTACAACAACCAGATCAATATTATCACTAGCCTCCAGGCTGCTGAGAAGAGGAGGAGGAATAAACCCATGAACACAGACTAATTGGCAACAAGGGGAAAATTCCTCCCTTGCTCCTGTAAATTTTAATTTCCCCAGTATAGCAAGAAACCTAATCCAGAAGAGGGAAGGGAGAGGTCATAGAACAACAAATGACATCCATAAGAAGGAAAGGGGCTTGCTTGCCCCCAAGATGGGGCACTCCCCATCACTCATACCAAGCTCTCCACCCCACTATCTTAAGCTCTCCCAGCATACAGCAGAGGTACTGCTCTGGGGAAAGGGAACTACTTCAAAGAAAGAACAGGAGTACTTGTGGCACCTTAGAGACTAACAAATTTATTTGAGCATAAGCTTTCGTGGGCTACAGCCCATTTCTTCAGATGCTGTAGCCCACGAAAGCTTATGCTCAAATAAATTTGTTAGTCTCCAAGGTGCCACAAGTACTCCTGTTCTTTTTGCGGATACAGACTAACACGGTTGCTACTCTGAATACTTCAAAAAACTTGCCAGCACCACATTGCTAGAGAAAGTGGGGCTAGGAGGGGGAGAAGCACATGCCGGAACTCCAAGGCAGGGCCGGCTCCAGACCCCAGCGCACCAAGCGCGTGCTTGGGGCGGCGTCCCGCGGGAGGGTGGCAGGTGACTCCGGTGGACCTCCCGCAGGCATGCCTGCGGAGGGTCCGCTGGTCCCGCGGCTCTGGTGGACCTCCCGCAGACGTGCCTGTGAAGGGTCCGCTGGTCCCGCGGCTTCGGTGGAGCATCCGCAGGCATGCCTGCGGGAGGTCCACCGGATCCGCGGGACCAGCGGACCCTCCGCAGGCACGTCTGCAGGAGGTCCACCGGAGCCGTGGGACCGGCAACCGCCAGAGCGCCCCCCCCCCCCGGACTGCCGCCCTGCTTGGGGTGGCGCAAATCCTAGAGCCGCACTTGTTAACAACAGTGGGCCTGATCACATGCCCATGATCTCTGAGCTGGACATGTTGAAAGTGAAGATCAGCTGTCAGCACAGTAGAGGTCCGTCTTACCTCAGATGCCATGAAGTGTGTTCTGTGGGCCTAGGAATCTGAGAGTGGTGAATGGATAGGCCAGGGACAGGCCAAGGAGTGGACAGGCCAAGGAGATGCACATCGCCCAACCCACTGGCACAATGGAGATTCCCCACGAAAGTTAATACAGCCCCAGGAAGGGCACCAAGGATGCAGAGCTGTCTTGGAGACAAGACGTCTCTGTATAGATGGATGGAGGTGATATGTAGGGATTAGTAGCTGACACTGTGGCTTGTTCCATGGCAAGACTAGGGGGCAGACTCTCTTCCCATCATCTAATGGAACAATTAGGAAGAAATCTCCATTAATTTAAAACTTGTTATTTCCTCTTCCTTAGACTCTTCTACAGGTTTTCCCTCAGAAGGGGCTGATCAGACCCAGGGATCATAAAACTATCTAGCACTTTTTAGAAAAGAGCCATTATATTTGCTTTGAAGACCTTCTGCATCAGTGAATTCCACAGGTTGGCTATACATTGTGTTATGAAGTATTGCTTTGATTAGTTCTAAATTCCCTACCGTTTAATTTTAAAAAGTATCTAAAAAGAAAAAAAATGGTCTTGCAGCTAGTGTACCCTCTAAGCTGGGCGGCCACCCAAGAGTCAAACAAGTGCTGCACACTGGATTAGCAGAGCCGCGCACATCCGGCACATGTTCAGGAGTCCCTCTCTCTGCTGCTTCACAACTGTGTTGCTCCTGTCCTCTGCCCTGGAGCCCCTGGCCAGCTGCTCCTGGGACTCTCCTGCTTGCTGTGCAGAGTGGGAGAGTGAAGGGGCACTGACATCAGGGTGTCCCCAGCCATGTATCCCATCTCTGCAAAGCGGCAGAGGAGGACTAGGGCTCAGGAGCAGGACAGAGCTGCTGGCAGCTGCTGTGGTCTGAACAAGCCTCCTGGTGTGTGCCACTGTGCTTAAAGAGACGGTCTACACTTCCCCAGCAGCCAGCACACACACTGTCTCTGTTTCTCTGTTGCTCACACACACACAGTTTTTCCTCTCTTTCTCACACACACAATCTCACACATATACTGTCTCTCTCTCTCTCTCTCTCTCTCACACACACACACACACACACACACACACACACACACACACACACACACACACACACACGTCTCTTTCACTCTCACCTCCCAAAACATACTTGTTATTTTTGTTGTTGTTACTTCTTGATACTTCCTGCAATACACATATAGTCTCTGTAATTTTATTCTTTCAAAGTGCTGTTATTTTAGTTTTTTGACTGGTCTATGCATTTCATAATTTTATTTCTCTCTCATGCTTAAATTTAATTACTTGAGTAGTGAGCTCTAAAATGCCTAACCTGTCCTGGCTGGAGTAATTGTCCCTATGGTAACTTTTAAAAATATATATATTATATCTAGGTTTTTTGTTTCTACTGGTGTCGCACATCTGCACATGACCTCGATATTGGTGCACATAACAAAATTCATTCCACACATGGATGGAAAAAATTAGAGGGAACATTGCTTGCAGCCTTCTTTGAAAGATTGGTATAGTCGCAGAAAGTCTTTTTTCTTCTTCTTGTTTTTCAGATACTATCTAGCCTCAGAAACTCTGGTGGTTAGAGAATTAGTGAAATGAGACACCACAAAAGTCAAGGTAATGAATGCTGAACACTTGGGAGAGGAAATGATTTTTAGTCAGACTGTCTAAAACTCTATTTTTTATTTGTAACTTTTAAACTTCACTCATCAATTAACATTTTGGATTTTAGACACCTTTGCTAAAGAGTCAACACCGCAACCCTTCACTTATGATGCTCTCATTTTAACATTCTCTGAGATCACCAAGAAAAATCAGGACAAATTGACGTTCAGGATATTTCCGAGTTAGAAAAACAAACACTTACAGGAGAAAAAATACTTGTCAGTATTTATACATTTATACATAATAAAAAAAAGCATAAAAAGAACAAAAGGCTGATTTAAAAATAATATGAAGACAAAACAAAAACAAAACAAAACAAACTTTGCAGGCCATTATTAATAGATTACTTTCTTGATCTGTTGGGTCAGAATAAGGAGAAGGGACTGACTAATTTTCTCTATACTGTTCTATCTTTGGGTATGTCTACACTACCGGCTGGATTGGCGGGCAGCGATCAATCCAGCAGGGATTGATTTATCTTATCTAGACTAGACGCGATAAATCGACCCCTGAGCACTCTCCCATCGACTCCTATACTCCAGCTCAGCGAGAGGCGCAGGCGGAGTCAACAGGGGAGCGGCAGTAGTCGACTCACCGTGATGAAGACACTATGGTAAGTCGATCTAAGTATGTCGACTTCAGCTACATTATTCACGTAGCTGAAGTTGCATAATTAGATTGATTCCCCCCCAGTGTAGACCAGGCCTAAGGTATTTAAATGACTCCTTCACCACAGTATCTGGGCTTCTCAAAATCTTTAACATATTTTTCCTCACACCACCCTTGAGGTAGAGGAATCTATTATTTCCATTTACGGATGAGGAACCCAGGTACAGAGAAGCTAAGTGACTTGTCCAAGTTTGTGTCAGAGAAGGGAATTGAACCCAGGTCTTCCAAGTTCAAGCAAAACATTCTTAACTTTGAATGCCTCAGGAAAGGCCTCTTCACTCTCTCTCTTTTCAACAAAGAATCGCAGACCTATATGCCTAAAAGATAGTTGTATGTTTCTCCAAAGGTCAATACGACTTCAACTTGACCTAGTGACCCACATTCTGGTTACTAAATTTTGGTTTTGCAATTATTTTTTTAGAAGGGTCTTCTACAGGGTGGGCTTTGCCAGCACAAAGCATTTTTAAGGCTAACATCTTGAATATCATCATATCTATGGTCTAAAGTCAGTCACATAAAGGCACGACACCAAAAGCAGATCTCACCACTGAAAGATTCATGGAACTGCCATTGGTGACTCAACTTCAGCTGTGTCAAAAGCCTGCTTCATTGGAACACACTTTATTTTATTAGTGGACTGGTACAAACAGGAGAGGTGAGAGCAGCTACAGGATCATTTGGCTGGCCATACTGGAAGAAACCCATGAAGCAATGGATGCAGCTTTATTCACCTAAAATATCTGGGAATGCCCGGCAATAAATTGCACAGTGCAGTTCATTTCCTTAATTGTTTCCTCCTGTTTGAGAGGCTGCCACCAGCCCTCCCCCTTTCCAACCTGGTCCCAGCCAGCACGTTGCTGGGATCCCACCACTCTCCCCTCATATGAGGGTTATGGGGACAGAAAAGGGAGTGGATTTGGCTCCCTGCTCTACCAGACATTGGAGCTCCAGATTCCCCTTCCCAACTTTCCTAAAGGGATGCTTTCCTCTAAATTCCTTTTCAAACAATTTTATCTGATCACTTTATTCCTTCCATAATGACTACATCTGCCCTGGATAATAGCCACATTTTAAAAACGTTTACTAAGTTGCATCATTTTAACCTAACCTCCCTGCCCACACACTCTCCCCCGCTCCCCAGGTCCCTGACCAGCTGAAGGAAAGGCAAAAATACCCACACCTCAGCCAATTTGGAAGAGAGGGAAAAATTTCCTCCAGCCCCCAAGGATAAAGGCAACTAGTATAATGCCCACAGCAGATCATGACAAAACTTGGTTCTACTCTGATTCCAAAGGTGGGTATTGCCAGTGAGAGAAGACTTCTCCAGAACTGCCCAGCATATAAATATTCCACCCCCCTTTGGTCACCTGGAAGGACAGTGCCCATCCCCCGCCCCCCCTCCCCACACATCTAAGTCCAGCCACTTCCTATTCCTCTTTGCCCAGTCCAGGTAAACATTCCTTATCCTCCCCCTCTGCCACCAATTGCAGAGAGAGTCCTTATAAGAGAAATATCTTCTTTTCTTCTGGCCAGCCAGCTAAAGGGCCCACCACATACAGTTGTGGTGAGCACATAAAGCAAAGAATCACGCCTATTTATAGCTGAAAGACAGCACACAGGAAGCTCTCCTCCTATTGCTTCTATTAATGTTACATTCTGGGTTTTCCCATCAAAGGGGCAGGTCAAACAACCACACCCTTTCACTTCCTCTCAGAATTACTTCCTCAGGCAGGGTCCTTTACATGTGGGAGGAGCCATAGCCTTTGGGTGTTGTGTGGATGTGCACAAATAAGTCCTCTCACAGTCAGCCAGCACAGTAACTGTGTTGTACACACAAGCATAAGATTTAAATGAATGCCTGAATGGAGAGTACAGAGCCACATTAATACCCTGAGCCCTGTTGTTAAGCTTGAGGTAAAGCCTTAGTAGCTAAGATACATACTTTATTAATCACTAAACAAAAGCCGGTAAGTGGGCTAACAGTGAAGTTGGGCAATAGGGTATCAACATATGTAACCCCAATTAATTTTGGCCTAAACTATATAAATACACAAATAATCTTTCATTCTCTCTAACTCTCGGGCTCACTCGGACCCAAATTTTACACTCTACTCCACTTACCTCATCAAGGATGAAATGGACTCCGTCTCAATGATTTGTGTTGGAGGAACTGTGGTCACACTTTGGTTTCCAGTAGAAAGACAACATAATCTAATTATAAATTAATCTTTTGAGGTATCTTCCACTTGGGCATCGCTTAGGAGTGAATGATAATATCATCTAAATCTGAACAAAATACTTCCTCTTGTTGTTAGCTGCTTGAATTACTATTGCAACTGATGGGAGAAAAATCAATGCTCCCTCACGGGGCAGCCAGCTAACTGAAATATGGGAAGTGTTAGCTATAGAAAAATGAATAGCCTAAAAATTATGCATATACCAAGTATCTGCTGAAGTAGAAAGTCATCATTTCTCCACACTGAAGTTGGGTTTAATTTAATTTCAAATTTCAACTCTTTATGTATGCAAAGTTTTAAAATATTCTTACTTTGACTGATGTGACCTCTCATGTTTTGTATAATGAACTTAAGTGAGAATTACCCACTTGTGGCCACATTATACAATTTTATTTAAAATTACTCCTATAATGTCCACTTCGCCAGACAGACCCCCTTGTTACTACACCACTTAACTATTTCAGTTGCTTGATCTGTCAGTGAGTATGAGATCAAACACAATAAGGGATCATGATGATCATTTACCAACTTTCTTTCTGGGAAAAATAAATGAGCATCCCTTGTTTTCAAACAGCACTTTATGCCCACTCTCCCAATTCTTATTCTAATTCCATTTCTGTTTTCCAAATTCTTAACTACTATAAAAATCTTTCACATGGCCAATCTGGAGTTCTTCAGTTACCTTATGCAACCACAGTATGCGATGACTAAGCAGCCCACTAACCCTTGTAGAAATGCACCTTTTCCTTATTTCATGTAGAAGCAGGGCAATGTTATTTTCCCTCACTGAGGTTTTCTTTGCAGCTTATAACAACTCTTGTACTTGGTATTGCTTTGCTTTGATCTAACCATCTGTCTGAAAACATCTTTAAATGGTATGAATTTCAGTAAGGTTTGCATATTTATATTTGAATCTACATCAACTTTGCAACCCATTGTGGTGGTCTGGGTTACGATCCATGAAGATCCATAAGGGACACAGACAAAAAGGGCTCTATGTTTGTATGATAAGCAATTATGTAGATCTACAGTATCATTTTTCAACAATCTATATATTATGGCCATAAAAACTTCCTTAGATACTGGGTGAAGCGTTCAGCTAAACAGCCATCTCAGGGTATGTTTTCATTGGATAGTTAATCTGGGTGATTGGCATGGGGGGGCAGAGCACCTGAGTCAGCCTAGCCCAGGTCTGAGCATCCGCACTGTAAGGCCCTACACCCATGTTACTGTGTCCTCACTGTTTTTACACTCACCCATGTGTGCCCAGGGGCATAACCCATGGTTCCTTGTGCTGAGACACTCCAGGATTCTTTCCCGTTCCTCTAGGTCAATTATGGAAGAACTTGTCTGTCCTTCATGGGGAATTATGGCAATGCATTAGAGGACTATCAGCATTCAAGTGATTTTTCCTGCATCCTCACTGCAAAGAGGGCATGTTCCAACCTGAGTTAAACCAGAACCTCAACTCTCTAATCAATATCCCCAGCTGGATAATCAAGCCCAAGCTTAAAGCACCTTTAAACCCAGTCAGAGGTTTTTCTGGTAGGAGGGTAGGCTAAACGTGGGTAAGAGCCCAGGTTAACTGGGCAGTTTCATCAGACTGCATTTTCATCATGACACACTTTCATCAGAGCTACAGAGCTAGTTCCTCCAGAAAAGAGGCTATTATTGAGAACCACAGAATAGCCTGAAAGTGTGTTTGGAAAACTCATTAAAAACAGATAACTCAAGATGCTAGTTTTGATGAAGGGAGATAAACAGATGAGTTTCTTGGGGCGGTAGCAAAGATGCTAAATCACTGCTCATACTGGTCAAGCAAACTGGTCAGTTACTCTCTGCCAAGCAAATTGCCATGGATACCAGGAGTAAGTTGGATGGCTTGAAAAGACAGAAAGTGAAATATGGGAGTTGAAGCTGAGTAAGACTGTCACTGTATAGCATGCCTGCACTCTGATTGGCTTAGATAATACCATTTCAGTACAATACCTTTAGACTGAGATAAACTGTTAGTAAGGGATCTTCAAAACTCATTCTGTTTAATTTGAGTTCACTGAGTGGGTACAAGCCACCTTTTCTGTGTGTTTTTTTTCACTGACCATTTGACTAAAAACGAAACCAGTCTTACAATAGCTTATTATTAGGCATATTCCTAATGTGCCCTACCGCATAGTATTTATGGGTTCCAAACATTCACGTATATCAGTTCCCTCACGGAAGAGGGACAAAACCCACAGGTCATCGTACACAGAGAAAAGCGGCTTCCATAAAATGAGCAAAATATAGACGATCTATTTGCTGGATTATGCAGCTAAAGGCATTTTGAAAATCATGTTGCTGGAGAAAGCTTGTTGTTTAATTGCATTTGCTGCTGCTGGATCATGTATGTGTTCTCACAGCAGTTTCCTCCGATATTTCCACTCATTTGAATCAATGGGACATACCAGGTATGTTCAGCCATACTGCTATTATTTGCTGAATGAATTTGGTGTGCCAGTGAGCAGTGAGGTGGTTAACTGTGTTGGCATTTACCTGACCATAATTAGGGGCTCCAAGTTCATGCCCATTAAGATGAAGGGGTGAAGTTCTCACCTGTCTTGATATTAAACAAAGGTGAAATATTTCAAAAACGATTAACTCTCATTTTGAAAATTGACTTAGGCTTTGTCTACACAGGGACATTGACTGGCGTAATATTGCAGAATAAGATACTTTGCAGTAGGTATTTTCCCATAGACTTCCCCACCTGGATACTCTATTGCAGAATAAAATGACTTTTTTACAGAATAATTATTCTGCTCACAAAGCTATTCCAGAATAGCTAAATTACATTGGAATAGTTATTGCAGAACTGCTCTGCTGGTCAGCTTCCACCATGAAGATCAGGCCTCAGGCACCAATGAGGTTAATACGCTGTTTATATTAACTTCCTTATTTCTTTTTTACAATAGCTTCTAGTAAATTGTGCCCTTTGTTGGGATGTCCCCTTCGATTCTCCAAACCAAGATTTGTAGTATTTAGACTATTTCCTCATTCACCGATAGTGCTAAACTGTAGGAATGGCAATGTTTGCCTCAGCTTGGCACTGTGCTCCATTACCCAGGAATGTAGTAATATCAACATTAAAGGTTGGGAAGATGGCAGCAGCAGCTTTTTTGGTGGCAGAAAGAATAGAACCAACATAAAAACATTTCTGCTGCCTTTCACACAGCTGTCTACACAAGTCTCCATGAAACACTCCCTTCCAGTGGCTTCTGTGCCCCTATTATGGTTCTTTTGCAACTTTGCTAACCAATCCTTTGGCATTACTGTTGGAGAATCTTTTCTTTCCTCTATGGGATTTTTCCATGGCTCTGTTCTTGGTTTTCTCCTTTCTTACTTCCTGTGCAACCTCATCCACTATGATGGTCTTTTGTCACCTTTGTGCTTATAGCTCACAAATCTGTGCTTCCATCCTTGAACTTCCACTTTGCTTAGGTTCACATCTCTTCCTTTCTGTTAATATTTATTGGTGTTCAGCTGCTTTCTTAAGCTAACCATGTTAAAAACCCAAACTTTTAATCTTTTCTCCATAGCCCTTTCCCTCTTTCACCATCAAACTCCATTTCAAAAGCATTCAATGCCAGATTTTCTACTACAACCACACCTGGGGGCAGATTTTCAAGAAGTGCTCAGCTCCTGTTCAGGCAACTAAACATGAGTCACATTTTCAAATGTCACTTGTCTCTGTAGGAGTCGGTTCTATAGCCTTTCACAGGAGCTGGTCCAAGCTTTGTTTCTTTTACCCTCTATTTGTCCACAGTTTCATAGTTCCAGTGGAACGTTGCTGTCTTGGTACGTCATGGTCATAGAGATAGCGGTGGTCATGGTCATAGAGTCTCATCATCTAACTCCTAGTGAAATTGGGAGGAGGGGAGAAAAGATATGTCTAAATGAGTCCAATACTGATTGTTAAGGTCCTAAGAGGCAATCTATTTTAGCTACCGGTATATAAAATCATGAAAGGGAAAGAATTAATTGATACTAATGAGTTATATGAGATATCATCATAATTAATTCCTAAATAACAAGAGGACATGGGCTGAAATGAGGGGGGAAAAAAAAGACTGGCCTAGATATCATAATAGATTACAAAGGGTATCTGAAATAAGAAAAACTACCAAAGTCAGAGATGGAAGGAAGTTTGTAAATCTTTTCAAAAAGGAAATGAACACACTTGTTTTCTTTTTTTCAGACAAGTGAATGAGCTGATACAGACACTTGTTGAATTTTTGTGGTTAAGCCTGTGAAGCGTATGTTTGCTTCTATTTCCCAGGCTTACAAGGGCAGGTCTTGGTGGACCATCTGGTCCTTAGGAGAAGTGCAGGCATTCCCAGTTGCATTTAAGACTGCATAATGTATTTATCTGAAAACATTTAAAAGATGTTAATGTTCATTTACCACTTTGCTGCGTGAGCTTCTTTAAAAAAAAAGACATGGGACCAAATTCATCCCTGGTGAAGGCAATAGAGTTACACTAGGGATGAACATGGTCCAATCTGTCTATCAGAGAGCACAAATAAAACACACTATGGCAGTTGCTAGGGTAACTACATAGATTTGATTTTATTTTTTTCTAAATAGCAGTGCTGACTAACTCCACGCATAAACCCCTCTGCAACTTCACAATGTATTAAATTGCAATTCCTATATTGCTGCTGTAACTTAAGCAACGATTTTTTTCAAACACTCTAATTTTTGTGTGAACACTGACTATAGCCCTTTCACTCCATTTTGGAGCTACTTACTTCTTTGGTGTATAAATCACAGATGACCAGTTATGTGCTAGAGGACAAAAAG
Organism: Mauremys mutica; assembly: GCF_020497125.1. NCBI lineage: Eukaryota > Metazoa > Chordata > Testudines > Geoemydidae > Mauremys > Mauremys mutica. The sequence goes on from NC_059078.1 coordinate 104,808,840, forward strand.
CTTTGATGAATCACAGAAACGATAAATTATGTAGAAAAAGGGCACTCTCTTTTTGGAAATCCCATAAAATTATCATCACATGTTGATTCCGTTTTCATGAATACAAATCAAAGACTCCTAGAGACTTATCTCAAAAACTCGCATGAACAACTGGTTATTTCTCTTGCATGAGCTATTTAAAAATATGTAGTTTTAAAAACAAATTCAGGTCAGCTTATGGATCTTCCATTTTTATTTGTTTATTATTTGGTGAAGCTCAAAGTATTACGCACACGTGTCAATGTTAGAAAATACTCCTTCGTGGGAAAATTACTTACAACTGAGGGTTAATAGCAGTAGTTTCTGCTCATTGAGGGGAGAATGTACTCATATGAGTAGAGCTGTTCACATCCCTATTTAGTACAGTGTATATGGTTGTTTTTAAACATGCATCTTAAGATAAATGAAACTACTGATTCCTGAATGCCTCCTGCTGTGTGGCAGTACACACAGTATAGTGTGCTGAAAACCTACTACTAGGGAAAGTAAAAGCTCTGGGAACATGCACAGAAGCTAACCATTTATGTAAAACAGCACAGTTACTAAAAACTTACATCTCACCATGAATATGGGCTTGATCCTACAGCTTTCAAGTCAGTGGGAATTTTGCTTTTGACCTCAATGGGAGCAGGAGCAGGGTTTAAATATATAACAATGGGAAGTGTCTCAAGTATTGTGTGCAAGACATGTATAAAATGCCTCATGTAACTCCTGGGACTGGGGAATCCCACTTTTGGAGTCAACACACCTTGTCTTTGCTAGCTGGATCAAGAAATCAGCATAATTCCTCACAGCTAATACAAAAGTGTTTGTAAATTACAAATCTACTAAATTGAATCTTTGTGTGTTATTTTAATTTTCTTTTAGAAAAATCACAAGTTTTTTTCTGTCAACATGTTATTTGTCATGTCACCATATTAAATCACAAAAACGTGAGTGTTTTGGATCACGATGACGTATCCCCTTTCTTTCGTCTCTTTGTGGGTCAGTTGAAGAAAGAACTTGGCTTATGTGCTCAGTTGGAGGCGATATTCTTCCAGTAACGGGGTCTAGCTATTTAATAAGCTCTACAGGCAGTTGTACAGATGGATCTGGAGTTGCCATAGGCTTTGTCACATGGGTCAGATACTGATGGAGTGTCAAGAGCCACATACCTCTTAATGCTATTTCATTTTGAGTTACCTTTAATTGTAGATAATTCTTATTTTTTCTCAAAAGATTTCTATATAGGTATGAAAAATAGCCTTTCCCATAACTAGTGGAAAGATGATATCCACTAAAATTTATGAACAGCCCACATGCTGACAAATGACACAGAAATATTGGTTTGCAAATTTTAAGTAACATATTTTTGATATTATTGTGATGTCTCCAGTTTTTCGCATACACGGGGCAGTTCATATCAATATGCAGACTGCCTTGCTTTAAAAGTGGGAATAATATAGCCAAAAAACATATACCAAAGTGTTACATTTGATACTCATTCAAATCAAGTTATTTCCTACAGATGGTAATTATTTAGCTATATAATTCACTGTAGAAATAATTATTTGGACCAAGATATTAATTTTCTATAGTTGGCAGCCTAGTCAAGTAAGGAAGTATGAATAAAATATATTGTAGCATAGCATATCAATATATAGTGCAAGAACAATATACACAAACAGTACATTAAGCATTATGGAAGACAACATGCTTGGAAAAACAGAACCCATTTTAGCAACTGGTTTCAAATTCCATATGCCTTTAGCCTGTCTGAATGTAAAACATTACTTTATATTTTTCCTTGTGCCACTTCCTATTATGATAATGTTTCATTAGTTTGAGAATCTGACCTCATAATGCTAGACTAAAAAAGAAAGACAGACAGACAAGTTCTTGTATTCAATGTGAACATCTTGCAGCTTACACCCTTGTTTGCCAGGTTCTGGGCTCCTTACACACACAGATAGTGCAGTGTCAACAAAAATGCTACAGTGACATTTCTCTCTCTCTCTCAATTACATGTAAGCTTTTCACTGCCGGTATAAAATACATATTGTGCTCTTGCAAGATTCATTGTACTGAGGTCAGCTGGAACTTATTGTCCTTGTTGCTTTAGAACAAGACAAAACTGACATCTGTAAGATTTGCTGTTAAATAATCAAAAACAGTAGACGTAGGGAGCAATATAGAAAAATGAAAATGTTGGGGCACTTTGTATCTCAATTACTTATTTTCTACAATGTACAGATGCCTGGCTGCATGGCACTTTGCTGTTTTATAGTCAGATTGTTGTTTTAATAATTTAATTTTAAAATTTAAATACCAACTATTTTAGATGTTTTAAAATAAAAGTTGATCTCCCAGTCCTTCTCATATACATATGATTAAACATTAAGTGGAACTAACAGTTTGGATTACCAATGGTTTTTATGTTTACCTCATGCCTTAGTGTTTCTGCCAGTATTACTTTCCCATCCAAATGCATTGTTAGTGAATTATATTGTCTCAAATACCAGTTGAGAGGGCAGATATTTAAGACCCTAATTAAGAATTACAGATTAATTTACTGGACACCTCAAATCAGTAAATTAAAATAAAATGATTCAATCAAGCGTTAAGCATTTAAGAGGAAGAAAAGCTTATAAATTGCACAAATACAGTCAAAACAAGAGGCCTTTCTTTTCTAAAGTACTGCTTTTACATGGAAAAGCCACTTGGAAACAGGCACAGAGCTTTACCTAGAATGAGCTGCTGTTAAATCTAATCCTGGAGGATTGCAAAACAGGTAAAAGAAATTTTGATGAAAATTATGTACATGTACTTTGATAAACACTGCAGCTATGATAAATTTTCTTATTTATTTGTTTATTTATTTATTTATTTAAAGACCTGACACAACTGTATAAGCCCAAACTCTAATTTTTACAGACCTGGGTTTGGAGATCTGTCATTGAGAGATATAATGGAAAGACTAATTGCTTGGTAGCTGCACAAACATGAGATTTGTTGTCAGGCTACAGTTCGGAGGCTACATCTGGCGTCTGAAATGATTGATGCTGTCTGTGTGTGTGATTTGGGAAACAATTTTTTTTTTTTTTTACTAATGTAACTGACATTCCTAACTCTCATACAAAGCAATTAATTCATAACTGTTTTAAAACTTTTTTTACACTCTTAAATACATCTTTAAAGTGTAGATATTCAACATGCAATAACAGTAGTGAAGGTAAGCATGTGATTTCAATTTAAAAATAAAAGTCATGTCTGAATAACAGAACAACATTCTCATTTCCTAATACTCTGGTTTTTACTACTTTGCATTCAACTGTGAAAAGTCTTTTAAAACTCTGAACAGCAGTAAAACTTGAATGAATTTTTGACCCATTATTGCATAGCGGGTGCGCTTTCCAAGTTCTAGAGACTGCCAAGTTCTCCCCACCTAATATTTCCACTTTAATTGTGCCACTTGAGAAATTTACGTGCCTCAAAATATGGCATGAATCTTACGCTTATTGCAGTATCATTAGCAGCAACATTTAAGCAACATCTGTGTGCTATAGAACTAATTGAAGTAGCAGAAGTGGCAGCTGTAAATCCACAGGAAGATGGCAGTTTGCACCCAGCACTGCTGAGTTAGCTAGTAACTGTCAGCCTGTTCCTGCAATCTGCTCTGGAGTACTATGGTACAGGAACACAATGTCCAAAAAAATACAGCGAGTAGGCTAATGATCCTATTAACCACTTTGCTGCACCAATTTGGCTTTTTTTCCAGTTTCCTTGTTGAATTTCATTATATATTTCACCATTCCAGTGAAAAGTCCAGTATGAGACATGTCTGATTTTAAACTACTTACCTGAACTCAGCGAGGCTTGTTTGGCTGAACTCACAACTGATTTTTTTTTATTTAATATATATCTCAGTCCTTTCAATTGTTTTTTATTTTGTTTTATTTTTAATCACACGTGCCAGTAAACTGGTAACATTGTTCAAATCAATCACATTTTCTTTCTGTAGAGGTAACATTTTCAATAATTAGTACAATCCCCTCCCCCATTTTAAGTCTTGTTTTGGGTGGAAGGTTAAAGCATATCTTCATTCAAACTGCGAAGGTTAGTTTGCTAAGTTATTCATGAGGCCTGCTGCACATTAGTGACTGAAACCTCAGTACCTCAGTTGATTTAACTAATTGGTGATTACAAAAGAAGCAAGGTGTTAAAAGTAACATGTCCTGGTATTAAAGAGTAATCCAGTCACACACCACATTAGGCCTTAAGAATGTGTTGCCGCATTACCAGTATTTCCTTCTTAATTTGTTTCTTTTAAAAAAATGGTTTAGAATAAATTAAATAATAACCAGGCTACAACTAGGAAGGAGCAATTTAAATATCAACAATACATTTTTTTTTGTCTTAAAGCAATATTACTCCTGAGATGCTACATTAATGTTATATCACATTCATAAAATTGAGTATATTCAGCACACCTGACAAATTCATATAGTATCTATTAAGGCTTAACAAAACCTGGTGCCACTTTGCTTTTAATTCCACTGTTTTCATTTGTTTCTGTACTGGCACTGGATGGATGTGTTTTCACCCCTCACTTGGTCCTTAGACAATTATGTAACTGGTATCTTTAGAAGCACTCAAGTGTGTTGGAAATACACAAAAGAAGACCTCTTTCAATATATGATGACTGGTGTGTTTGCCAACAACCCAACTTCATTAGAAAATTGGCACGTCCACTGAACTGCCATGTGACACACCGTTAACTGTGGATATTTGTTGTCTTAATGCACAAGTACTCAGGGACTGAACTGATAAGGGAAAAAACTGTTCTGAATCTGCTGAACTACATGCTTAGGGGGGCACAGAACCTTACAATATTGAAAATCAATAGTCATGTGACAGTTTAAAGGTTAAAGGTTTCTTGAATTAACTTTCTAGTACTAAATTACCCACTCCTTATTTTTAAATGAATACAACTTTTAAAGATACATATATGAGGCTCACCGAGGAAGCAAAATAATGAAACAAAAGTGGTGGTGGCAACAACAGAATGATGTAATATAATTTAAATATAATGTCATATTTCTCATCTGCAAATTTAGAGAGACTTATAAAGGTGTACAGCAATATCAAGTCCTGTTAACATATATTTAACAAACACAATTACAATACCTGGAAAATAAAAACAGACCTGTAGACAGTTGACACACACACACAGGAACACACAAAAATAACAGTATCTTAACAATAAATGCTCAAGGTTTGTATGACATGTAATACTTTTTCTCTAATGTATAAGTGCATTTTATAAGTAAATGTGTTATATAAATGCAGTTAAAAGTAAAATATGGATGAAGTAACAACTATATCAGTAAAATGTTCTAAACATTTATTATTTGTTAGAGATGAGCAAATAATTTGGGTTCAATCCTCTGCACAGTTATACATGTAACTTTTTGCATATAAGCAGTGTCAATGAATTCATTACTTAGGTGCATAAATGTACTCAAGTATGTAACTGTTTGATGGATTGGGCCCTGGGCATCATTATCTTCTTTGAAAGTGTCTGAAAGCAATTTGTTATTTGAATTCTTCCCCCTCTGCCATTGTTTTTTGTTTGTTTATTTGTTTTCCCTCCCACTTCGATAGATCGGTCGAAGTGTTGGATAAGCAAGATTAGGGAATTTTAGAAATCATTAAAACTTTTTCTTTCTAGGTCACAGAGGCTTTCCCAAAGCCTCATTTCTAGAAATACTCAACTGTTTTAGGATTTATTGATTGGGTGCAGCTTAAATTGAATCTTCTGTTGTCACAGGTCAATTGTATGTATGTGCACCATTCTAGCAGTCAGATTCTTGTCTGCCTGTCTCAGAGCTCTGGTCCAGGGTTTGGGGAATCTTGTCCCTGTGTCAAGCAGTGTCCTCAGTATGCAATTTAAAATATAGCATATAAAATATAGAATTTGAAACATAACACTTCCAGGATAAATACTTGGATACGCAAGTGTAAAATTTGCTAGTCTCAAAGTACTCATGTGTGAAGGTTAAGATTCACTTTTCAGGAGCAGTCATGTGAGTATAACTTCATCATCTACATGTTCATGGAAAACAAACTCAAAATGAGGGCAAGTCAATGGGGGGAAAAGTTTTGCAGTAATCAACTACCTCTAACTGAGGTAAACTAACTAGCATTTAAAACAAGTATATATGTTATTTTAAAAGTCAAACACTGAGTTTTGGGAATAAATTGTGAACTTAGCCTTTTCACCACTGACATTTCCAGACAGCCTGCTAATAAGCGTCAGATTAATCTTTGACATAACCCATGTGACTTCCATTTATGTCAATGGGATTCCCACCTACTTAAGCTACATATGGATTGGGGCCTAAAAGGAGAAGGACACGGATATGTATAATCAAGGCACTCCATTCATCCAAAGGGTTTTACATAAAACCTACAATGTGTCTTGATGGACAATCAAACTAATAAAACAATGAAGACAAATTGTAACCAATATAACAATTCCAGTCTTTGAATACGTGACCAAAAATTAAGTGCGTGTTAAGGCACTGATCCAAAATAAGACTTGAGCAAATGAATAACTTTAAGCACATAAGTAGTCCCAATGACCTTCTATGGGATTCATAGAATCATAGGACTGGAAGGGACCTCAAAAGGTTATCTAATTCAGTCCCCTGCACTCATGGCAGGACTAAGTATTAGCTAGACCATCCCCGACCGATGTTTGTCCAACCTATTCTTAAAAATCTCCAGTGATGGAGATTCCACAACCAGGGCCACCCAGAGGATTCCGGGGGCCCGGGGTCTTCGGCGGCGGGGGGCCCTTCCGTTCCGGGACCCACCGCCAAAGTGCCCCGAAGACCCGCGGCCCCCCCAGCCGCCGAATTACCGCCGAAGCGGGACCCGCCGCCGAAGCGCAGCCCGGTCTTCGGCGGTAATTCGGTGGCGGGGGGGGTCCCCGCCGCAGGTCTCTGGGGCACTTCGGCGGCGGGTCCCGGAACAGAAGGGGCCCCCCGCCGCCGAAGACCGGGCTGCGCTTCGGCGGCGGCGGCGGCGGGTCCCGCTCCCCCCCCCGCCCCGACCCTAGCCCCAGCCCCAGCCTCTTACCCGAGCGCATCTCCGGCGGGGCCTGAGCTCCGTCCCGCTCAGAGCCGCTTGGTGAGGCGGCGGGGCTGTGAGCTCCACGCCGAGCGGAGGCAGCTGCCCCGCCCCCTCCCCACGCCACTCTGAGCGGGGCGGGGCTCAGGCCCCGTTGGAGCTCCCAGCCCCGCCCCCTCACCACGCGGCTCGGATCGGGGCGGGGCTCAGGGGCTCGGCCGGAGACTCGGCGCTTGATGCGCTGAGGCTTCAGGAGAGGGGCGGAGGCGGGAGCCTCCGCTCTTCTCTTGGGGGCCCCTGCGGAGCCCGGGGCAAATTGCCCCCTTTGCCCCCCCCTCTGGGCGGCCCTGTCCACAACCTCCCTAGGCAATTTATTTCAGTGCTTAACTACTGTGACAGTTAGGAAGTTTTTCCTAATGTCCAATCTAAACAACCATTGTTGCAATTTTAGCCCATTGCTTCTTGTCCTAGCCTCAGAGGTTAAGGAAAACAATTTTTCTCCCTCCTCCTTCTAATAACCTTTTATGTACTTGAAAACTGTTATGTCCCCTCACAGTCTTCTCTTCTCCAGACTAAACAAGCACAATTTTTTCAATCTTCCCTCATAGGTAATGTTTTCCAGACCCTTAATCATTTTTGTTGCTCTTCTCTGGACTTTCTCCAATTTGTCCACATCTTTCCTGAAATGTGGCGCCCAGAACTGGACACAATACTCCAGGTGAGGCCTAATCAGTGCAGAGTAGAGCTGAAGAATTACTTCTTGTGTCTTTCTTACAACTCTCCTGCTAATACATCCCAAAATGATGTTTGCTTTTTTTGCAACAGTGTTACGCTGTTGACTCATATTTAGCTGTGGTCCACTATGACCCCCAGATCCCTTTCCGCAGTACTCCTTCCTAGGCAGTCATTTCCCATTTTGTATGTGTGCAATTGATTGTTTCTTCCTAAATGGAGTACTTAGCATTTGTCCTTATTGAATTTCATCCTATTTGCTTCAGAACATTTCTCCAGTTTGTCTAGATCATTTTGAATTTTAATCCTATCCTCCAAAGCACTTGCAACCTCTCTCAGCTTGGTATCATCTGCAAACTTTATAAGTGTATTCTCTATTCACATCCTTAGAGTTAGTGTTTAAGTGCTTTGCTGGATCAGGGCCTAAAACAGGTTTTTTCCCCCTGTTTATCCACAATTAGAATGAAATATAAACTGTATATTAAATAGAATATAAGTGATGGTTATAACTTTTCTCTCACTCGATTTCTGTGTCTATACAAATACACACAGACATGTTATATACACTGAGAGAGAACATGTATGGGTACAGTACAGATCCAGAACTTATAAACCACTATTTTAAGGCAAAATATGAGATATTAACTAACTAATAAATACTCCCTCGCACTCACGGGAGATATAATCCTAGAAGACATGTTGAATATTTATTTCTATAACCATCATTCATGACCAGTGTGCAATTACCTAAATGTTTATTTCTATCAACAAGCATATTAATTCCCAGTCTACTTCTGGATGATGCTTGTATTACAGCAGTAGTTTTAATTGAACATTTATTAAAATAAATGCTATGTCAGGAGATACCCATTCCATCTGGCTACACTGGACAGGCATTATTTCCTGGATGTGTCTGCTTTATACAACATCTCATACACATCTTACTAACTAACTGAGATCATGATTAGATTGCTGTGGATTTTGTGCAACAGCTTCCCTCCTGCCCTCTCCCCCCCACCCCACATCTCATTGATATTAGCTTACTTGCACATTTGCCATAGTATTTTTCCTCTGCTATACAGTGTACATTTAATTCTAAAAGAGAAAGGATAGTGCACAAATCTGACAAAAGGAAAAGAACTTCTATAAATAACAGCCATTGGAAAGCTAGATGGGCTGTATCTTTTGTGTGCTTCCAATAACAAGAGATAAGAGTCTTGATAAGGAATAAAAAATGAATCAGGAACCTAGTGTTAAATTTTAATTCTTGAAAATGAAATAAGAAAAGCTTACCTCTCCCACAAAATAGCCAGCTGCTAACAAACAACTTCTGTGTGCTAGGAAGACACTTTTTGCTACATTTGTTCACTTAGCAGCCAAACATTATTTTTATTGCTGGTATCATGAACAAACACAAAACAAATAGTATACACTCAGAATTTTTTAAAACAAAAACAAACATTGTGCCGTTAATCTACTATTCTCTGTTATATCAAAGTGCCTTTTTGTTTCTTTTACTGTGACTCATCTTAATGAAAGCCACTATTTTAAAGAACATCTCCTTCAATCCAAATATTGCACACTTGTTTTTGTCTTTTGGCCTGGCTTACAAAATTTAAAGATGTTACCACACATAATAGAGAAAGAAGTGCTGATTCTAGGGAACTTCAGATGGGGGTTTAATATTCAGTAGATTGCTTGACTTTTACCAGCATGCGTATTCCCAAAAAGTCAAGGCACATCCCTGTTCCACTGTATAATTAAGACTTTTAACTGTATCACAACTAACTTTTAATGTTCCTTCTGTAATTTACTGAGTCATTTTCCATGAAAGCCAACTCACATTTCATTGGAAAGCTTTGTAAATCTACTTCGCCTTTTTATTTTTTTTAAAACATTTGGTACTGTAGATTTTCAGTATTTTAATATATTGCTTTGGGACAACATGTCAGCTTGTGGCCTTGCTGTTCATAGAAATTAAGTCCAGGAAACCTGTAATAAATTATAAAGCTCATCCAAGTATTTTACATTCTGCAGTAACCAAAAAAAAAAAAAGGTTATTATATTCTTCCTCAGAAGACAGAATACAGTTCAGTAGACATTTGTGGAACTCACTATAAGAATGACAGTTCCCTTTGAGAAAAGTATTTCTCAGCCTTCTCTTCCCCCCTATCTCAGGTTTGGTAGTGGGAGCTGAAGGATTGTTGGGTTTTGCCAATGCTGTCTCCAGCTGGCCAGTAGTGTCCTCATAACTCTCAACCTTACAAGCTGCCAGTGTGCAACACCAGCCACTGAAATGTGACAAGTGACCAAAAAGAACACATGCCTTGCTTTGCATTTCGGCATAAATAATGGATAATATTTTAAATGATAAAACTATTCTTTTTACGAATGTTTTCTCACTTTTTGTGCCAATTAAACCAGTTTTGCCATCTGCCAGAGAGGGAGAGTGGCTGGGGGAGGTAGGGGTAGAGAACCACTGCTCAGTCTACTTAGGGGCTGGAAGGGTTTGAGGTTTGTTAGAGATGAGGGAGATGGGGGTGGGGGAATGAGGAGAGGGCTAAATTAATGCAGGCTATCCCTACCTGGCTCCTGGCTGCCCCAGAAGGTCGTCAGCTGCTCGCTCTCCACTGGCAGTTCTCAGCCCCTGGCTCCTTTCACTCTCTCCATGAAGCAGAGGCCTATGAAGGAAGGAGCAGAGCCAACATGTGGTAGTGTTTGGATAGGGGAGGAGGGAGTGAGCAAGCTAGGCCTGCTCATTTTCATGTGGGAGAAGGGAGAGGAAGAAAGGGTCCAGCACGATTCAGAACTCCCTTCTGAATGCAGTCGTTTTTTGTCTAGCTGGCAGGAGAAAGGGGATGCGAATACTTTAAGGGTCCTGCTGCATTTGTGTTATGAGGGAGGAGAAAGTGGAACTTACCAGAACTGAGGCCTGGTCTACACTAGGACTTTAATTCGAATTTAGCAGCGTTAATTCGAACTAACCGCTCAACCGTCCACACCAGGAAGCCATTTAATTCGAACTAGAGGGCTCTTTAGTTCGAATTTGGTACTCCACCCCGACAGGTGGAGTAACGCTAAATTCGACATGGCTAGCTCGAATTAGGCTAGGTGTGGATGCAAATCGAACTTAGTAGCTCCGGGAGCTATCCCACAGTGCACTACTCTGTTGACGCTCTGGACAGCAGTCGGAGCTTGGATTCTCTGACCAGCCACACAGGAAATGACCCGGGAAAATTTGAATTCATTTTCCTGTCTGGGCACTTTGAATCTGACGGCCTGGCTGGACATCGGGGCGAGCTCCGCAGCACCTGCAACGATGCAGAGCTCTCCAGCAGAGGAGTCCGGCTAATCCAAGAATAGAAAGAGGTCCCCAGCATGGACAGACCGGGAAGTCCTGGATCTGATCGGTGTGTGGGGCGAGGAGTCTGTGCTGTCGGAGCTGCGCTCCAGCAAGCGGAATGCAAAGACCTTCGAGAAGGTCTCCAAAGCAATGATAGAGAAAGGATACAGCCGGGATGCAATGCAGTGCCGCGTGAAAATCAAGGACCTGAGACAAGGCTACCAAAAAGTCAGAGCGGCAAACGGACGCTCCAGAGCCCAGCCCCAGACATGCCGCTTCTACGAGGCACTGCATGCCATTCTAGGTGGGTCTGCCACCACTGCCCCACCAGTGACCGTGGACTCAGTGCCCTTACGCATCCTGAAGTTTCACAGCCACTGTGATTCATCCCAGACCTGCAGCACTATGCGGTCCCACCAGTCCGTGCTTGTTTCCCGGGCCCAGAATCGCCGTTCCACACCATGAACTTGACCCATTGCCACCATGATCTCCACGGCGCGGCGTACCCTGCTTTGTGAGAGGTCTGCGCCACTCTCCTCACCGCGCTGCCGGAGCCTCCTCGCCCGATTTCTCAGCAGCTGACTGTGGAAGAGGTGGACGATAAGGTGCGAGGAGTTGACAACGGCCATAAGTGCAGCGATGATTGCAGCGGGCTCCATGCCCGCAGTGCTGTGGCGTACGCGCTGTAACTGACAAGAGAAGGGCGCGAACAGATTTCCCGCCGGAGCTTTCAGGGAGGGAGGGTGTGATTGACGGTTCAATGACAACAGTTACCCAAAAGCACCCTCGACACATTTTTCCCCCAGGAGGCATTGGGAGCTCTACCCAGCATTCCAATGGGCAGCGGGGACTGCGGGAACTGTGGGATAGCTTCCCACAGTGCACCGCTTCCAAAGTCGACGCCAGCCCCGTTACTGTGGACTCAGAAATTCGAATTAGTGTATTTACTGTGGATACACAAATTCGACTTCATAAGGTCGAATCCACAAATTCGACTCAAGTAGATTCGAAATAGTCTTGTAGTGTAGACAAGGCCTGAGTCAATGGAGGAAGAGTCAGTGGCCAGACCAGGTGGAAGCAATGACCCACCACGTGCACCAAGGTGAGAGGGGTTGGTTATTTATACCCTGTGCACTCTCTCAGACCAGTCACTGCTCGACGATAGCTGCTGCAAGGAGGCAGTCTGTGAGCCTGCTGCAGGTATACGTGGCTGCAGGACCCTATCATGGGTGTTTCCCAGTATCAGGAAGCATAGTCTGCAGCAGATCCAGTCTCCAGGCAGTCTTACGAATGCAGCAAGCCTGTAGTAGGCTGCCTGATTGGCTACACAACCTGATTGCTTAGAAGGGTCAGCAAATCAGCTCTTAAGCTCAGCAGCAGCAAGAGCAGCCCATTAGCTGCTCAAAGTATTTGCCCACAGCTGCGATAACTCCTGTCCCTGTCGTGTTCCAGCCTTGGACCCAGCTCTGTTCCATACTTGATCTTAGTCTTATCTGTCTTGTCTCATTCCAAGTAACCTAAGTCTGACCCTTGGCTCAGATTCCAGACTTCTTATTTCAGCTCTGACCCTTGGCTCCGATTCCTGGCTACCGACTCCTTCTCTAAGCACTGGGCATGACTTCTGCTCCAGCCACTATGTACAACTGCCTACATCCCAATCACTAACTGTCTGAGCAACCCCAAACACAAGGAAAAAGAGAACTAGAGCTGCAACTGTGAGCATGGATCCTACAAAGGCCAGTATCTCTATCATGGAGGTAGTGGGAACCCTACAGACTTGACAGGCCCAAGTTATTGTTCAGCAGGTACAAAATGCGGCCCTGTATGCTCAAACCCATGGTTGAACTCCCGCTCCTTGCAAGCCCAAGCTCCCCTGCCTGACTACTTTACTGGCAATCATGACAAATTTTGTGGATTCCTAAATCAGTGTTGGCTCCCTATTTCTGCTATGCCTGCAGTTGTGCCCCACTGACCAAGCCCAAGTGGCACTGATTATTAGCCTGCTTACCGGCAAGGCCCCCCTGGCTTGAGTGTCTCTACACTTGGTAAAATCAAGTCTGCTTCTGGGACAACCTGGGGTCTTCATTTGAGCGATGACAGTGAACTTTGATGACCCAAATTGCAAGCATACAGCTGAAACTATGGCACAGATGCCAATCAGTTGGTAAATATGCAGCAGAGTCCCAGTGCTTGGTAGTAGACACTGAGTGGAAAAAGGCTTCCCAGCATTATCATGATCATTTCTGGCTTGGCCTAAACAATAATATTAAAGATAAACTGGTATGGTCCTTAGCTGACCTATGTAATAAGATCAACAACTGAATGTTCCACAAGAAAGAACATGGTCCTTCCTGCTCCCACCAGCCCTGCCAGCTTTGCCACCACCCATCAGTCCAGCCCTGCCAGGACGCTTTGCAACAAGCTACCCCACCAAAGTCAGATCTGGGCTTTAGTAAAGAAACACGAAGCCCCAGCCCTGATAACGGGGTCTGGGATGGGTTGGCTCCCCCTCTCCTCAGCAGTCCACACCAACACTTGTCCACCAGTATGCTGGTGCTGGCCAATCAGCATCCAGCACCTTTCCAATTCCTTCTCTAGCTCCAGCACCCAGTGCTGCTCAACACCACCTGAGAGGCACTGGTAGACTCAGATGTATCAGGCAATTTTGTGTAACTGGAGTTCCCCAAGAACACAATATCCCCACCTACTGCAAAGACTCCTCAGAGCTAGTGGTGCCATAGACAGGTCACTCCTTTTGTCGGAAATGATCACCCACCAGATGTCTCTGTCAGAGGTCACCACCCTTTGAGACCACTGAGAAATCCTCCAGTTTGGGCTAATTTGTGCACCACATTCATCAGTTGTCCTTGGCATCCCTTGGCTCATCACCCATGACCCACACATCTGCTGGCAGTCAGGCACGGTATGCTTTGACTCCCCATCTTGCTGACAATCCCGTTTCTCAAGAGCTGACCAGCAACACTTTGTGCCTTATTCTGTCCTCTAAAGAATTCAAAGACTGGAGAGGACCCAAAGGCAACTCCAGCAACCCCTACAACCTCCCCAGTGGTTCTAGGGATTCCTGTTAAATATCAATATTATGCTGACATATTTGACAAAAAGAAAACCGAGACTAGTCTGTCCCACTGCACCTATAACTGTCCCATTGACCACCAGGCAGGAGCAGAGGTACCCTTGGGGCTCATTTGCTCCCATTCTAAACCTGTTGTGACAAAGAAAGAAGGCTCCCAGCTGCCTTGTGTGGACTACCAAATTCTGAACAAGATTACAACTCCAAACTGGTACCAATTGCCGCTTATTAATGAGCTGTTTGAAAGACTTTGCTCTCTCAAGATCTTTCACAAGTTGGACCTCCATGGAGCTAATTACCTGGTTTGGATCCAGGAAGGAGATGAATGGAAGACTCCTTTCCATACCAACTATGGACACTTAAAATATTCGGTCATGCTATTTGGGTTGCGTAATGCCCCAGTGACCTTCCAGCATTTCATAAATGACATCTTTAGGGGCACGGTGGATCAATTTTTCCTCATTTAACTGTATGACACTCTTATTTTCTCCAAAAGTCAGGACTTTCATCAAGTGCACCATCTTGGACAGACTCTGCCAAAATGAGCTCCATGCAATGCTCGAGAAATGCCAGTGTGACAAGAACACAGTAGAATTCTTGTGATATATCATCTCGCCTGAGGGACTCACCATAGTCTGTGTAAAGGGGCAGCAATATCCAACTGGGCCATATCCAAGAATGTACATGGGGTGCAGCAATTCCAGGAGTTTGCCAATTTCTACAGATTTATTAGAGGATTCTCTAGCCTGGTTGCACCCATAATGGCACTCCTGCAAAAGAGAACCCAGTTCATCTGGTCCACAGGGGCTCAAGTAGAACTTTGATAGACTGAGGGCATTCACCTCAGCTCTTATTCTCATCACCCAGATCCCACTAAACAATTTATGATTGAGGCTGATGCCTTGGATTTTGCCACTGGTGCAATATGAGGGCCCCCACAATCAACTCCACCCCTGTGCCTTCTATTCTCAGAAGCTGATCCCCGTAGAAAAACTTTATATTTGGGACAAGAAGCTATTGTCTATCAAGTGGCTTTCCAGGAGTGACACCGTGCTCTAGTTCAAGTCCTGACTGACCACAGGGACCTGGAGTACCTGCAGACTGCTAGATGCCTTAACCAAGGCCAGATCCACTGGTCCCTCTTCTTCACTTGCTTTGACTTTGTGGTAACCTATTGCCCAAGGGCAAGAAACAGGAAGGTGGATGCCCTATCCTGCAAAGATGAATACCTCAGACTTGGCAAAGAGCCCATAGCCAACATGCTCAAGGTGTCTAACTTTGTCAATGGGATGATCAATAGCAATTTGATGTCCTCCATCTGCTCCCTGCTATCCAACAACCTGTTCACAACCCAGATCCACCAGACCCTGAACAATATGGATATCTGACCTGACTCAGAGTTCTAACTACAGAAAGGCCTCCTTTATTGCAAGGATTATATTTATGTTCCAGAGAGACAACTTAGGCTTCAGGTATTAAAACTATGTCACTTGCTACTGCTAGGAGGCCATTTTGACCAATTCAAGTCCTGGAATCTGTTCTCAAGGAACTTGTGGTGGCCAGTCCTATGAGCTTACATCGAGGATTAGATATGGTCCCACAACCTCTATGTTTATACCAAGAACTCACAATCAAAACCCCTCACTCATCTCCAGCCTTTGCCAAGGCTGCCACAGCCTTGGTCTATTATATCAATGGACTTCATTGTAAAACTGCCATGCTCCCAGGGACACTTGGTAATCCTGGCTGCTATTGACTTCCTAACAAAGATGGTGCACTTCATCCTGTGCTGTACTGTTTCTATTGTATGGGAAATGGCTCAGCTTTTCCTGGAAAATGTCTTATAGACTCATAGACTAATGCCAGACGGGACCTTTATGATCATCTCATCTGTACATGAGATGTACATTGCAGGCCACAGACCCTAACCACCCACTACTGTAATATAGTCCTAACCTCTGGCTGAGTTACTGATTTAAAGACCTCAGGTTACAGAGAATCTATTTACACTAGTTTAAACCCGCAAGTGACGCATGCTTCCTGCTGCGGAGGAAGGCAACCCTCCCCCAAGGTCTCAGCCAATCTGACCCAGGAGAAAATTCTTTCCCGACTCCAAATATGGTGATCAGTTAGACCCTGAGCATGCGGGCAAGACCCACCAGCCAGACACCTGGGGAAGAATTCTCTGTAGTAACTCAGAGTCTTCCTATCTAATGTCCCATCACTGGCCATTGGAGATATTTGCTACCAGCAATCGCAGATCGGTTACATGCCATTGTAGGCAGTCTTATCATACCATCCCCTCCATAAACTTATCAAGCTCATTCTTTAAGCCAATTAAGTTTTTTGCCCCCACTTCTCCCCTTGGAAGGCTGTTCCAGAACTTCACTCCTTTGAGGTTAGAAACCTTTGTCTAATTTCAAGCCAAACTTGTTGTTGGCCAGTTTATATCCATTTGTTCTTGGGTCCACATTGGCGCTTAACTTAAATAACTCCTCTCCCTCCCTGGTATTTATCCCTCTGGTGTATTTATAGAGAGAGCAGTCATATTTCCCTCAGCTTCCTTTTGGTTAGGCTAAACAAGCCAAGCTCTTTTAGTTTTCTGCTACCATGGATTACCAATGGGCATTGTATCAGACCGGTATCCCCCATTCATCTTCTGATTCTGAGGGCAATTTTTCAGACTTCTTGGCACTGAGTCCCTCATCTTATCCACCAGAGCGAATCAATCAAACATTGGAGTAGTATATTCACTGTTTTTGAGTTACCACAAGGAGAACTATCTTCCCCTGCTATGCTGTGCTGAATTTGCTTATAATGATGCAATATGCACCTCAACCTAACATAGCCCATTCTTTGCAAACTATGGCTTTCACCCCATTTCCATCCATGCTTATACATGAGTTGCCAAGAACCAGCTATCTTGAATTTAGCCTCCCACGTACACCATATGCATTGGGAGGCTCCAGGAACACTTGCAGTCTGCTTAAGAAGCCTATAAACACTATGTAAAGCAAGACTGCCAGGGTGCCCCATGTCTAGCTGTAGGTGACAAGGTGTGTGTCTCTGCCCAGAACCTTAAATTGAGCCACTCATCTGCCAAACTAGACTACATGTACTTAAACCCATTCAAGATTATGGAACAGAGGAAATCAGTGGGCTTTCAAGTTACAGCTGAGTCCTTGAAAATCTACCCAGTCTTTCACATCTCACTTTTAAAGACCTAGTCTGAGAACCCAGACCCAGACTACACCAACCTGCCACCAACATCCATAACAGTCCATGGACAGGAGAATTACTTCATCCACCAAATCCTTGACTCTTGGTGAGTTAGGGGAAGGCTACAGTATAGATGAATGGTCTTGGGAACCAGTAGAGAACATTGATGCCCGGGACCTATTGTGTACCCTGGACCTGAAAAACTAGGCCCTGCGGTCCCTAGGAGGCGTCCTTGAAGGGGGGTGACTGCCAGGAATCCGAGCTTGCAGCACAGCCAATTTCTGGGGAACCTGTCCTATAGTAGGCTGCCTGACTGGCTACACCACCTGATAGGTTGGAAGACTCATCAGACCTGCTCTTAAGCCTTGTAATAGCAGCAGTAATTCAGTGGCTGCTTAGAGCATTCACCCACAGATACAATAGCTCCTTCTTGTTCCAGCCATGCTCCAGCCTTGACCTAAGCCTTACCCCAGCCTTGCCTCACTCCAGATAACTTGGTCCTGATCCTGGTGTCTGATTCCTGGCTACTGTCTCTTGCTCCAGCCAATGTGCCTTACTTCTGCACCAACCACTAGGCATGACTGTCTATATCCCAGTCACTCATACTAAGAGCCTTAGGGTGATCAGAAGGGTCCCAGTGATGACTGGCTGAAATCACCCCAAGATCACACCAGAAGCAGCCAGCTTATAAACAGAAGTGGTGGCAGGACCCTGTTTTTCCCTGGCAGAGGCTCCCCCTCTTGTGAAAATGGTGTCAGCTCCTGGGCAATTTCTCCTTCCCTCACAGATGTCTTTGCTCCTTGGATAGGAGGAGCAGAGAGACAGAGGGCCCAAAGCTGCAGAGAGAAGCTCACCTCCCCTTCCTCCTTTCATCTCCTAAACTGCTTCCTGTCCTCCATCTCTGGTGTGTGAATGCCTCACCCACGCCTCATTCACCCTATATAACAATGTGGATTAGACAAGTATTGGGTCTGCTGGGATAGGCTAGCTTTCACCTCATCGGCCACTGTTTGGGAAAACCAGCTAGTATTAAGCCATTAGTACAATATCTGCCTCTTAATGTTTATTTGTCATGAATCACACTGAAGAGGGGATACATTAGCATTGATGTGCTGTTTTGCTTTCAGTTTGGGGTACTATGACTGGAGGCAGATAGGTAGGGTGCATCATCATTTCTTTGTGGCTATTTGACACAGACAGTGGGCTCATGAAGAGACTAGTGGCTCTAGGGATTTGGAGGAAGCATTAGGTAAGCTTCTGGAAACTTTCTTACAAGTTGGCTCTATCAGCACTTCCTGGTAGTGTGGCCACTGCTGGAGGAGCATATTGCCAAATATGTTTTATCTAGCAGCTCTGAAACTGCTAGGCATGCTTGAGGATGGGACTTCCCTCTTCAAGTACTATTTTCCAGGACAGTACATCCATTCTCACAGGATTAGTGTGGCTACTAAAGTAACTTCCATTGATCTGGTTGTGTCAGCTTCCATTAACACACTTATAGCAGAAACAAGTGGTTCTTATATGCATATGATGTCATCTTTTGTTTTCTGTTTTTAGTGTTATCAGTGTTGACTCTCAGATGAGTGAAGAAATATTTGGGCCCAGAAGGATGCAGTAAGTCAGCTCTAGGTGTCTCAGCTGGGTTCTGAGGCCTTTCATATATTTAAGCTAGCATGGCATCAAGGAGATGCTTTAGGACCAATTGATGCCAATGGTACACACTTCAGCTGGGCTCTCTGTGAGTCTCAATCACTCATTTAGCAGCAATGACTTAGTAGCCAGAGCAGGGGTTAATTCAGAGGGCAAGGTTAAAAAGGATTCACTTTACTTCCTAAGTAGTGCAATGTTTTGATCAGAGATTTTACCTGCTGGGGTGTACCAATGTCAATCCCTTTTTTTAATGACAAGGCTTTAAAAGTTTTGTTCTGTGATAAAACTCATGAAAAGTGCATCCTTGCAGGAATTTTAGTTAAATTAAAATCTCACAGAGCTATTAGTTTACTGGAGAGAAAATATGAACTTAAAATAGTATTTTAAATAAAATCAGTTTAGGTGGGTGTACTTCCTAATACCCAAAATTAAAAGTGAAATGCCATAAGCTTTCCTACTGCCCAAAGATGACTCTGTATCTAAATACCTACACCAGATCCCCAGGATGTTAAATTAGCTTTTTGGCTGGGAGTTCTACACTGCTGGCAATGCTACCTATCCAGACTTACATTCTCAGTGATCTGCCACAGGATCTTATTTGCCTGAAAATGGCCTGGACTGTCACAGGAGCCTGTGTCTTCTGCTCAAAATTTAGCACCTTGAAACAGACAATTTTTGAGCAATTACTTACTGTGTCTTTTAAAAAAAAGTTAAACGTGGCCAGTTCATGGTCTGTACTCTTTGCCTTAGTTTTGGATACAACAATATTAATATCTTGGTTGCTTATAAGAGCTTTTCTAACTTAAAGCTATCTGAACTTGCTCTTCTGTTTTCCTCTTGTGTGAAAGACATCTTCCTGGGGAGTTCCTTAGATAGTCATCTTTGTCTTAATTGTAAATACTATTATTTTGCTTAAATATATGCTTCTTGACAGGTGTATGTGTCTTCAAGGACTAACAGACACACTGGCAAGCTGTATGATGTAAACTTGTTTTCTATGTATGTAGTAAGCCATGAATTTAAAATAAAGAGGATCTTATTGAATGATGAAACCATTGTCTAAATAATAGCATAACATGCTGCTATGATGTGATCTGAGTTTTGGTTCTGACTAGAGCTGTGTACAGCTTATTGGTTTTATTTCACATGATGTTCCCCACACTGCATAGCTTTTTTTGGTTCCCACTGACTAATATTCTGATTGTCAAGTTCATCTGAACCCAGAAGGCACAGATGAATCTGAAAGAAAAAGTGGTGAATTTTGTTCAAATCCCTTGCAGTGCTTACAAGCTTACAATGTTCAAGATTTGACAATTTTATTATGAAAGCAAAACAAAGAGCATGAAACTCAATCTAAAACATTTGGCTGTATCGAGAGAAGGCAGTATGTCTTATTTTGAAGTCTGAAGCAAGTTTTTAATAGAATCTCAAATCTATTCAAACTAATCTCAGCTACTTTCAGGTTTAAAGCAGAAGTAAAATTAGCTGAGAGGTAGGGTCCCAAAATTAAATTTTTGAGGAGCACCAGTTTGGGGTTTTGTAAGGGCTCGGATTACTGTAGGGGCAGTGGGCAGAGTTCCTGGTGGATGTCTCACATTGCTCTCAAGCAATGCCTTCCATCTTAACACTTGGGGTGGCAGAAGCAGGGATATCTACCTGTTCTTAGCTAGAGAAAAGGTTTCTTTTATGCAGAGCTTCTATGGGAGATAGGAAGAACAATGGGAGGATAACCTTAAAAAATGGTCATGCTAACCACCCAAGAAAGACAAATTAAATCAGGGCAACCAATCTACATGGACAAGAATCAGCTTTCAAATATTTGGTAAAGGGACCAGGCACAGTGCAAACACCTTACCTGATTTTTCAGGCTGTGGAGCATGCCCTACAATTTGTCTCTTTGAATGTGTTGATAAACGTTTTTTCCAGGATTGTTGATGTTTAATATTTCCATAATTTCAAATAAGGCCCTTTTAGAACTATTCTTGCTCTTTTCTGTTTGCATTTTTTTCATTCAGTACAGTTGATGCTGTGTGATACCAAACTCATCATTCAGTAGATTTTGTTGCTTTGATGAGGCAATGAAGATTACTATCCACAGACATTTAGCATACAATATTTTTCATCCTATGAAAGGTTTTTATATAAACCATGTTTACAGCCACTGTACAAGGGTGTAATAAATTCACTATGAAGTTTGAGGTTAATTATTCTTTTGACTGTGATAGGAATATCTTCATCTAGTTTTTCTGGAAGAAATGTAGATTAAGACTATGAGTAATTATGTTTTCCTTAATAACTGAGTAGTTATCTTGTTAAAAATGTGTCTTGAATACAGATGGGCCTAAGTCACAATATTTGGATCCAGATCCTTCCTCAGAGCTCAAAAGTTCAGATCCAGGGTTTGGGCTCAAGATCATCTCTAGTTGTGTATAGTAAAGTATATAAAGAACCCAAGATTAAGATCTTCACCTTTGGTTGGGCCTCTTTATGCTGCGTAAAAGGGTTGGAGCAGCATAAAAGGGCCCCAAAGCCCTGGTTGCAGCCATGGGAGGATTCCTTTGGTGCAGGCCGTGCAGAAGATAGCCATAAGGCTGCCTCCCTAGGATCCCCACCCCCCAAGCTCTTGCGGAGGGTACATACAGGGGGGAGAGCAACACGGCAGCAGTGCAGCCCTCTGGACTTTCCGGGCAGCACTGCAGCCCATAGGGGATCCAGAGGAGGCTGCCATAACTTAGACAGGCCCTTAGGGCTGTCTAAATTATGCTGGGAGCCTTTCCAGCTCCTGGAATAGCCCAGGACTGGGAGGGCAAAAAGGTGGCTTAAAGCACAGACTCTCACCTAAAATACTGAATGCATAAATACAGAAAACTGACCTGATCAAATCACTCGTGATTCTCAATCTTATACACATTATACACTGCTTTATATGTTTTCTTATACAAATCCTTTTCTTTAGAAAAGTCAGAAAGCATTTTAAAAGAAGGCTTATAATGGAAACCTGATTGTGGAAGACATGGACACACAAGGCATCACTGACAGAGCAGAGGGGAGTGTAGAATGATGTGATAAGTGTGAGAAATGTATTGGACCACTGAGGTGTCAAGTACAAATGGTCTATGTAGACTACTTCAGGTGATAGGAAATAAAAAGTTCTTCGGCAACTAAAAGAGGCCAAGAAAACTTTAGTGCAAGAATATTTCCTTATTCAGTTAGTAGGAAAAAAGAGGGGTACAGAGAACAATTTTGTGGAACAGGATCAGTAGGAACAGGATTCATAGCAGGGACACAGCAAGATTGAGCTGACAAAACATAGTGGGTTTTGGGAGATGAATACTACCTTTGTCTAATCACATGCACAAAGTACAGATCACAACCAATAGTCATTCCCCAGCTACTCCCAATGCATATCACAAACCTCATAATTCCACTTGGTATAGGACAACAGCGAGTTAGATTTCTAGATGACCAAAAGTAGCACAAAAGAACAGTTGGTTATCTGAGTAATTGGAATGGAAATGTCAGTTTTCACAACCTATGATTTGAGGTAAGTGCCCTGCTATTATACAAACAGGTCTGAAGAAGAGCTCTGTGTAGCTTGAAAGCTTGTCTCTTTCATCAACAGAAGTTTGTCCAATAAAAGATATTCTATCAGCCATCATGTCTCTCTAATATATTGGGACTAACACGACTGCAACAACCTGCAAGCTGCTATTATACAGTAGTTCTGTCAAGTAGAAGGGGCTGAGTGGCTGTCATGACCTTCTCAGCAAATGCTTCCTGGGACCTGGTCACTGAGGGCATGTCTACACAGCATGCTGGAGTGAGTCCTCCCAGCCTGAACTGATAGACTTGAGATAGCTCTAAAAATAACTGGATAGACTGTGCTTTGAAGTTGAGGCTTGGGCTGGAGCTTAGGCTCTGAAGCCTAGGGAGGGGGTTGGTTCAAAGTGCTATCTACAGTTATTTTTAGAGCACTAATGCAAGCCTCGCTAACCTGAGTCTGTCAGCTGGACTGGGAGGCTTGCTCCGAAATGCTGTGTAGACATATCCTAAGAGGCTCTCCACCCCCACGTCTCCTCCTGCAATGCAGCAATGAAGAAAATTAACATTTATAAATATGCAACCCACTATGATCCGCAACTCTTGTGGGCAAACATTTCCCATTTCTTTATGTGACATATAAACTACAGAGCTGGTTTTAATATTTATAAAATAGATTTATACCCTTGTAAAATATATTTTAAATGTATTAAAAACAGCAGGCTAAACCCAGAATGTCTTGATCAGTCAAGACTCACTGACTTCCATGCAGGTTTTGTCTGAGTTAGAATTTCAGAATATGGACAATGTGACTTAGACTCAGATTTGTAAAGATATTTAGGCATTGCTGATTTGGGAGCCTAAATTTCATTTTCAAAAGCGATTTAGGCACTTAAATCTAAATCCCATTGCCAGATGAGACTGTACACTTTGTATTACATATACCACACGCATGTGCAGTAGATTTGGTCAACTCTATGGGATGTATAGCACAAGACAGTGGCCCCTAATGTTGGGAAGGGACTGGTAGGGATTGGTATAGTATGCTACGCTATCCATATGCCTCTCAGTGTTTCACTGACATGGGGGGGAACCTCCAAGTAGCCAGTTAAAGAAATTTAAATCTGCAGTGGCACAAGACTGACTTACTGAGCCAATGAATCTGGCTCTTGTCCTTTATGCCAAACATATATATTGTTGGACACAAATACATACATAAAATGAGAATCTAAAAAAAATCAAAAGAGCCTGCAGGGTAACTGACAAACCAACAACTCCAGCCCTTCATCAATTTCAAGGTAGCAAGGTAGATCACAGGCAGTTGTATACACATACACACACGCACACATCTTATAATACACACACCTCTCTGCTCTGTCCTGCCACCGGACATGCAGAGAAAGTAGCAAGAAGAAAAGATAAATAGATCCACTGAAAATGGGATACAGAGGCTCCATAGAAACTACATGTCAGCTCATTCTCTCAGTGAAGATATCATGCAATCATACAAAAATCAGCTAACTGCTGATATTTTAAATCCAAGTGGTAGCTTATGGTATGCTGAGGAAAGTAATGATAGAAAGTCTTTAGACAAATGAACAATTCCCTTGGCACTACATTTGGATGGAAGGGCCATCTCAGAGATCTGAATGGATACTATCAGGAGAGCAGCCTCAGGCACATTGATTTTATTCCAGTCTTACTACAACTAAACTATCTGCTTAGGCACTGGATCATTTCAGAGTGGCAGGCAATGTTATAGGCATCAGTAAAGTGACCATAAAAGGATGTCTTCCACAATTTCAGCAGCCCAGGATGCATCACACTGATAGAAATATTCATTTTAAGTTTATTGCATAACAATAGAAAGTGAAAATAAATCCCTTTCTCTTGCATGAATACTCAGGATGGTAGGAACATTAGCTAACATTTAAAAGGGGTTAGATTTAGGCTGTACTGTACTTCAGCACCCAAGTATAACTGGCGTTATTTTAAGACTGTGCTAAGCTGGACTGCCTTTTGGAACCCTTTCTTGCCCTGTCCAATGCGCCCTCCTCCCCCATGATTTTTGGGCATTGTTGGTGTTAGGCCTGGTTTCCTGAAGAGTTTTGGGTTTATCATCACTACTAGTGGATTGCTGACTGATGTCAGGAAGGAATTCCCCTCTTCAAGGAACTGGCTAGATGGATTTTGGGTTTTCACCTCCCTGGAGGCAGTCAGGAAGGGTGCTTGTGTGGGAGCATATTTTATTTGTTATGCATGTGTGTCCAGTGAGGATCATTACAGCAGCATGGGCCAGTTTGGGGAGCTCATACTCAAGCACAGAGCCATAAGACCTGGGGTTGTGGTATGCAATGGTATAGATAGGGTTTTAGTGTCTGATACATATTGAAGCCCCACTAGTCTGGAACCTTAACCAGATAATTTTGAAACATTCGGCCAAATTCCTATTATTGGTCTGGATGGTGGTGGAAGTATGCCTGGGTAGTCATTCCTTATGTATTTGGTTGGGTCATCTTATGACAACTGCATAAGACCAATA
Source organism: Mauremys mutica (assembly GCF_020497125.1). Classification (NCBI taxonomy): domain Eukaryota; kingdom Metazoa; phylum Chordata; order Testudines; family Geoemydidae; genus Mauremys; species Mauremys mutica. The sequence continues at coordinate 104,834,109 of NC_059078.1, forward strand.
TCTGCCAGGTTGGGATCCTGTTTATTAAACCCCACCCCTTTCATTTGTTGAGTCTAAATTTGTGGCCACCACATTTCTGTATGTAGTATCTTATGTGCTGGCTATGTCTGCATAAATGCAGAGGTAGCTGTCATGTGATCACCTGACTAGAAAACTTAGGAGGAAGAGAAATATCTGGATAAAAGTAAGGAGAAATAGGCAGAGTCTAGTTTGCAAAACTTAGGCTTTTGCCTCAGATCAGATCTTTTCTTTCAGAAAGTTAGGAACAAGCATACAGTCCCCAAATATGTAGTTTTCCTACTTACAATACAATAAGGTTGAATTTTGAAGACGCTTCTTAAAGAGGCATAAGAGCTGTACTTTAACCTTCCTCTTGGCCCATGTGATAGTGCTTATATGTGATTATCTGCAGGTTCTGGGTCAAATTAGAGGGCTTTGCTTTTTTCCCCACAAATCATGTGAAGCATTCAATGATAAGGGCCAAATTCTAATCTCATTTAACCCAGTGTAAATCCAAAGAATCGCTAGCAAATTCAATGGAGTTACTCCAGACTTTGGCCGGGGCAAACAAAGTCAGCATTTGGGACTTGATCTCCAATATTTTCCTGAGAGTGTGGTGTGTGTCAGATCACCTCTTCTCTACTTCACTTGCTCAAATTTCTCAGCTTGCTCTCTCCTCATGCAAGATAGTCCCTGGCATTTGCTCAGCAGCAAACAAGCTCACGACTCTTGTCCAGCTCCTCTAATACTGCTAGGATCAGCTAGTTTCTACCACTGATTTAGGAAGATGTTATGAAATATACTAAGCCAAAGTATAACTGGTCCAGTGAATTAGTGCAAGAGATGTCATTTCTGGAAGCGTGCATTTAAGTGCTGTTTGGTCAGGTATTATATTATTAAAAAAGAGGTTGATGGTCTTATCTTACCTGCAGAATAGAAGCTCTAACACCAAATATTATTTTAACAGTAGATTACAGTACATATTGCTTTTCATTCCAAATAATCCTACATACTTTACAACTAACTATAACTAAGATGCAGACACTTTGGGAGCAACATCATAAGAAATAATGTTTGAGCTATTAGTAAATATTAGATGTCCTTGTAATCTAACGTTGTTTACCGTTACCTCATTCTAAAGAGATTATAGTATTTGACTCATTTGGACATTATGGAGGGTGATTTTATTGTATTTCAGATTTTTTGTAGTATTTAGCAAGACTTTTAGTTGCCTATCATCTTCCAAAAAAGAATAGTCCAGCATTCTTTTTTTTAAAAATCTATAGACAGACACCTAAGTGGCCATATTTTCAAAAGCTCAACACTTTTGAAAATCTATCCTAAGTACGTAAATATGGATTTAAGGTCTTAGTTTTAGGTTTCAAACTATCCATTAGCTCAGTAGCCACAGCAAAACCAACTAAATGAAAACAACACTGTTTCAAAACATCACACATTGTAAGCACAATGGTACTTTTTCCAGCCAGATTGACTCAAATTTAAAAAAATCTAATTCATCTGGATTTAAAAAAAAAACATTTTTGTTCCCTTCCCTCTATCTCCTTGGCCAACCACAATTTCCCTTCCCCCTTAAATTTAGTAGTTCACTCTTAATGATAACGTACAGGAGCTGAGGGCACTCTCCAAGGAGAACAAGCACAAACTGGAGTTGAAGAACTACTGAAATGGCCAATTTTCAATTGATTTTATATTTTGAATGAAGTAGTCTTGGTACTCATTGGAAAGTGAAAATTATTATTATTACAAGACTACTTTTTATTAGACAAGTAACAAAACAGGGTGAATGCAGGTGATGAAGGGCCTTCCACTTTTCAATGATTATAAATACATCACTTTTGGAGTTAATGTTATGGTTATTTTAATTAAATATTGGCCTTTTCAGCCACTCTAACTTCAATTTGTGTTTGTCTGAGATATGGCCAAGTCTCATGCAGAGACCAAGTGCTCCCATGGATTGAACTCCCATCAAATTTAGGATAGTGGATTGATCCCTCATCAGTGAGAAAAGGACGTACAACTCCCAACTACTTTCATTACCTCACTGTACTTCCTGGGAAACACAAAACAACAGTGATAATTTCACAAAGTAAAGGATAGTGTCATAGTTCAAGCAACATACTTTACACATTATAGATACTGGACCAGATTCACTGCTACGTTCTGGCTCCTTTGTGCTGCTCTGATGACTCACAGCAGACAAGAGTTCCAGTGAATCTGGCCTACTGTTGTCTGGTTTTCTGTATTTCCAATTAAAAATTACTTATGCAAAGCCTTTAAAAACACAACTAAATGGGCTTTGGTATTTTTTTATTATTATTAGTTTTTGCAGTGTTCACAACACAATTTTGTAGCACTCAAGGTCTGTTCACTGCAACAAATAAAAAGCACTGTTTAAAATAACTAAATAAAGTCCTTAAAGATGTTTTAAAAATTGATAACTAAACATACTGTATGGGATCGATCTTAATTACTGTCCATGTGGAATTTTTTTCTTGTGGCTTTTTTCAATGAAAAAACATTAATGAGAAACTTTAAAGGCTTGTTAACAATATCCTTTCATCAATCAAAGGCACTGTCAAGTACACTGTGCTCACGTCAATTTTCACCTTACCACACAGCTACCATTTCTTACTTTCTTATCCACTCTCCCACCCTAATATATAGATCCTTGTCTGAGCAGACTTGAGGGTGATGGAGCCCAGACATTCCCCATCTGTCTGCAGCTGGTGCCACTTGGTCCAGAAGACTTTGGACTACTTCCCTTAGTCACTTAAAGACACATCAGTACCTGCAGTTTCTCCAGTCTCTGGCCTCAGCTTTTAACTGCCACCTACACATTACTTCACACAGACCAGAGACTGTTCTGGATCAGCATTCTGTAGAGAGCTCATTTTAAACCTTCATGTTTCCACAACTGATAAAGAATAAAACTGTTGTTAACTTCAGCTTCTTAAACACCAACTTTTTAATCAAAAGCCCACTAAATAGGGGGGAAGAGGGGGAAGGAGGGGGAAACAACTAACGGAAACAAAAAATACCCACCCACCAATAAGCAAGATCAAGATTTTTAAAGGTAAACTATTTTATACCCTAAAACCTCTCAGTGTAATAAAATGTTCTCCCTTGCTGAAGAATAGTGTACAATGAAAAGAAAAATGTGAACAAAATGCATTAGTATGAAGAACCACAAAACATTAAAACTATTAAGAATATGAGATGGAGGAAGTTTTTATTATGGTAGGCCTTCCGGAAAAATCTGTGGGAGAAAATTGGAAAAAAACTCCTACTTTTTCACATCCTGTATTAAGCATATTTATTACTCATACACTATGTATGTTATTTGAAACAGAAATAGCACACAGTCCTTTGACGAGCTATAAACCTGGTATGACCGATTTGCACATTAATGTAACTGAAATATCCTGCCCACTTTAATAGCAACTGTCAGTAATATTTTCCACTGTTTTCAAAGCAAGTCACAATAAAACAGAAAAGAAAACAGTAAAAGATCTACAGTGACTGAACAAGGGGAAAAGAGTATTAAAGAGAAGCTTTTAAAATACAGTTCTATTCAATTTCTATAAAAATATACTAGGAATTACAATTAAATCTGGAAATGCAATTCTTCTAGGATTTTTACATTCCTATAAGATTGTTACTGAGCAATTACTTTTGAGATAGTACATAAATCTTACAGGACTCCTATTGGATTAGCGGGCTTTAAGTTTTTAAGCAATCTCTTTTTATAGATTTTATTCTTATACAGCATTTTTTAAAAAGGAATACCACCTTTCACAATGAGCACACTCAGAAATAAATACAGAATATACAACTTAATACAAAATGTATCTATAGTGTGCATCACATCCAAATTGTCAGGATTATCAAATTCTATATTTGGTAAAACATTGTGAAATATGATAAAGGATAAATGTTTGGTAATATTTATAAATAACAGAAGTTTGATGTTGCTATTCAGTTTTTAGTATGTTTATAACTTATCATCTGATCATACGGACAAAAATATTGTTCATCTGGCATGTCCACAGTTCATTATTAAATAGATATGTTGTAAAATTAACATCAAGTACCAATTAAAGAATATGGAAGTGAACATAGTATAATCTGGTACCTGGCAATTATTGAAGAAGAATTAAATAGACACTTTATAGGCCAAATCCTGCTCATCTGACCAAGAGAAGAAGTTTTGCTAATTCCCATGGGACTGCTTGCATGAACAGGGAGAACAGAATTTGGACATAGATCTAAAAATGTCCTTATAACTACAATGAATTGGTTTACTGTTTAAGATGCTTATAGTATGAGCTCATTACTTCAAAAAGTGTGCTTGCATGAAAGTGATCTGTAACAATCTTTAAGCCTGAGGCCCTTTACCATTTGGTACTGATACATAGGATGTAATCTGCATTTTTCATTTGGGCATAAAACAGAACTAGCATAGATGCAATTTTATTGTATATCTGATGCAGGAAGCACAACATATTTCTTCTAAAATATTTCTGTTGGGTTTAGGTTTACTGTAGATGATATTTTCGATAGAGGGAAAAAAAGGGAGGAAAAGAATGACCCATTGCAAAATTCAGTTTCTCCCATGGTCAAGGGCATCTATTTCATTATAAATGTAGTTCCGCCAAAACAAATATTATTTTTGAATCTTTCATTATCTTAGTCTCTGGAAATGGGCTAAAACAGCATGTGTTGGTATTAGATGCTGCAGAGCCAGCTGTCGTGCCTGGCTGCACAGTGTCTCAATGTCAGCAGTTCAAAGCACTGCAAGGCTGAATGGGAGGAAACTTGATAGGTCAGTGGAACCCAATTCCAAGTAAAAAGAACATAGCTTTCTTGTTTCTAGTTTTTTTTTTATTTGGATTTTTTTAAAATACTTTTTCTTTAGTTCTATATTTTCATAAACTATGCTATGACCTCCAGCCAGAATAGGCTTTAGGCTACTCCAAATGATTGCTTTTTATGTTAATTTCTACTGGCTTCTCATAGCAGTACTCAGAGCTGTACAAAACAATGCCAGTTTGAACCATGCCGTTGCCTTCTTTAGTGGAAACTTCAGGGCATATATCAAGACTGTTATGACAAGGCAGAGAAAACCCTCAGAGACAGAAAACAGAAAACTGGTTTTGTACTGCTGTGACACAACAAAGGCAGGCCAAAACCAAACCCCAGTCTTCCTTGTTTTTGTTTTTTTCTGATAAAATTATTTTTAAAGTTGCTTCTGATAATTCAGAAACACTGGTATGCAACACAACATATGTTTTGTCGCTTATATGGAAGAGCCCTAATGCAACTTCTTGATGGGTAGTTTCAATGTGTGAAAATTCTCAATAGCTCATTTGTGTTCTAAGTATTTCATCATAGAGGATCATCTTCCCAGAGTACTGCACAGAATCAAGACATCATACAAGGAAATCAGCATTATTACCACAAAGAAGAAGAATGCTAACAGTATACCTAAGCAGCAATGTGGATTCCCCTCCTTAAAACAGAACCCCTAGAGGTTCTAGTGTCATAGTGCCCTTCATTAGTGGTCATACCAGTCTGAAGTTTGGGCATCATTAGCAATCTCTGAAATCACTGGCAAAGAAAGGCCATTCTTCATCTTACTATCTAACTACAGCACCTTTCACAATACATACATGCGATGCAGAATGCAGGACTGTAATAACACTAGACAGCTAATTCCTGAGGCAGACTGTCTGAAGCATTGCAAATAGGGCAGCTCAGAGATTTCAACTCTGCTGTTCATTTTCAAATTCATTCTTAAACAGTAGGAAAAAAAGTGGTGAATGAGGGTCTAAACACATTGTAAAACACATGCATCTAATTCTTCTAAGCTATAGTGCCCTCTGTTGGAAAACATGTAGACAAAGAATATGTAGCTTGGCCTACAACACAAAAATAAACATCAGTATGCAAGCTCATAAATGTATGCTGCTCAGACAACAAAACTGTATGCTTATTATAAGTGAATTTCTATCATCATTCTAAAGCTCCTTCCTGTACAGCTGAACCTAATGGCATGCTGCTATATCCCTGCAATATTTTTCAACCTAATTTTCACTTATCTTCTATATAAGTAAATTTTTTTCACAAAAGGGAAAAATCAGAATAAGGTCTCAGGATCAAATATAGTTATTTTATAATTGTATTCTTATACACATGTAGGCAAACAACTTGTATACCAAATATAGTTTCTTTTTTATAGCCTTATGTTTAACAGTATGAAATTATGAATTTTAGTTCTTGATATGTTATGATAGACAATGTAAATTTTAACACTTCCCTGGTTTTCAGTTTTATTATCACAAACTAGTGGGCTCAAATAACAGTGGGTCCAGTTGATGCCATTAAGGTGTTTAAGTACCCGAGTACAATCAAGTAGTTAAGACAGTCTAATGATATAAATTGAACCTACAAAAGGTTGTGGACAAAAATTGTACCTGAAAATATTTGTCCATGGAAGTTAAAGTACAAAACTGGAGACTGGGTTGAGGTTTTGCTAAAAATCTGTTCCTCTACACTTTAAATGATTTACAGGTACTGTACTCAATGATAGTGTCTTCATGACATTCACATTTACTATTTCAGAAAAAGGACAAATTTATGGCAAAACAAATGTAAATATCTACAGATAAGCAGCAAGTGATGTAATATTTGAAAAAGTTTAAAGTTTACACAAAGCATTGTGTTCGCTTGTTGGTATCCACATATTATAAAAGATAAAATACACCCAAACTGTACATATTATAAGGCTATATTTTTATCTCAGGGTTCTGGTGACATGTACAAACCACTTGAGCTTTGCTTTCTTGGTTTATATTGCCACCAGAAACCCTTGATAAAAATACAGCCTTATATTGTACAGTTGGGTATAGTTTATTTTCTCCATATATCATGTACTGCATTTTATTTACACACATACACACAGAAACATGTACATGCATAACAACTTTATTAAAAAGGTAAGATATCAATAATACTGCATTAACAAAGTAATACATTGTAATATAATACAGTAATTTCTTTGTTAGCAATGAGCTTTCTAAAGAGACACCTACAAGAATATGAAAAAAACCCATAAAATCAGTATTTCCATGTTATAATTTATGACTCCCAGACTGAAAATTTCAGCTCTTGGTAGTTTGTAATATTTTACTTTCATGGAATCCTTTTTAAGTAATCAGAAATTTTAGCTTCAATATCCTTTCACTGCCTACATTTTCTATGGATAACCTATATGGAAAAAAAAGCTTTCCCCTAACTACTCAGAGTATTGTATAATGCACATGAAAGCTAAATAAAATAATAATCACAATAGTACTTATCAAAAAATATAACAATTTAAATTTTTTGAGAAAACCATGGTAACGTAACTGCTTAATTTAAAAAAAGCTCTTTATTTGGCATAAAATAATTTACCAGCATCTACTTTTCTGTCTACTTACTGCAATGTTAATAAAGACAATAATTTTTATTCATATCTTTTAAGCATCTCAAGCAATTTGAAAAGAAAAGCTGTGAACAGGCAATTCAATAGCCATTTCCTTTTGAATGATTCTCAGTGTGTTTAATTAACAACTGTTTACGTAAAACATCATTTCAACAGTTCAAACATCAAAGAAAACCAGGAGAATCTTGGGCACCAATCCTGGCAGAGGTACAAGCTTTTCAATCTGGACAAATACAAAGCTAGGCAGGAACAGGGAGGTGTGTGCTGAAGCTTTTGCATTTCATTTTGCTCTCAGAAACACGCAAAGGCTTCAGACTGCCGGCTGTCCCCTCTGTGAGCCAGATGCTTCCTTAGAGGTGCAGTTGCACCTAACATTTGCCATGCCCCTCCCACTCCCTTATCCTTGCTTTAATGGACATTAAAAATAGAACAAAACAGGACTGGAGATGGGAACAAAATACATGCACAACAGGCACAGTCCGCTGTACTCATTCTGCTGTAAAATGTAAAAACAAGAAAGGGCATACAAGCTGCGTCCCCTAGGACACATCCAGCTTTTTTAATATAGTAGTGCCACCACACATTTCACTTCGGATGTTGTATTATATTTATATGTCACTCAAATATTTACCATTTTCCGGAATTCTACTGTGAGTTCTGAAAGCTTGTTATAAGCCAAGTATCTTTGGTTATGTGTTTTGGCTGTATAACAGCTGTGGCTGAACTGCATCAATATGCTAACTTTTCTTTCTGAAGCTTCTCATGTGACAAAAGCCACTCTTTCAGATGAATTCCTCCTCCGTAGTTGCCAGTCTGTCCACTGCTGCAAATCACTCTGTGGCATGGTATTATAATAGGAACCTGCAAAATACATTCACATACAAAAATAAGGTTTCTGAATCATTTGTCTGTCTTTTCTTGAGATTATTATGAATTGAAGTTCTTGTGGTTCTCTGGTCAGAAATGTAAATCCCACCCTAGAGGGCCCTGGCTGGGTGCCAGTGAGGCCAGGGCACCGTGCAGGAGCAAGTGCTGGCACAGAGTCAGGCTCCACAAACATCTCTGATTTGTCTGTGGTGCATGCTATCTGCTCGCCCTGTCCCCTAGCTCTTATAGCAGACTATGGGAGCAGCAGATCTCGGAATACAGCCTCTAGCCCAGGAGAATAGCCTACAACAGCAGTCACTTTTACCATTCACCAGTAAGTGCGCAAAGAAACCGGACATGGGTAGGCCCACCAAGGACAGAGGGGTTAGGATGGCTACTAATATGCCATTAAATTATTGGTGACCTGGATTCAAATATTAAGTTATGGGCTGGTACAGTGGCCATTTGCTGTATTGGTACATGGGAATGTCAGTTGCCAAGTCCAGGACTGATTTCTGGCTCAGTGGAAGGATGCAGGCTGGGAATGCAGTGGACACAATACACTCAGACCTTGTAGGAAAGGAGTGTTTATCACTCAGTACTGATCCCTCTGGGCAGGAAAGTAGTGACACTGGTGGGCTCGGAGGAGGAAACTAAGCCAGTTCTGAGCAGGAAAAATAAACATACAGAGATAAGGGATTAAAAAGAGGGGGACATGGAGAGATTGTTAGGTTCTTAAAGAGGAGGCAAAGGTCTCCTCCCAAAGAACAAGTAAAAGCCATGTAAAACATATTGCATGTTCTCTGAGAAAAATGCCAGTGCTCTGCCCTCCCTCCACTTCAACACCACAGACTCAAACACACAACTGGACAGCTCAGTGATAGATAATGGGTTATGAAGTCTCATTCACAGGCCAGTGGCCAAAATAAAGCTTAGACTGTTAGCCGCCAAAAGTCCTCGCAATCAGATAGCATTTCAGTGGCCTACATGAAATGAGTTGGTGGTTTCAGGCAAGTTCCCAGTGAACAGTTCACAAATGTTGCTGTCACAAATAACACACTTGACAGTGTCAAGAGGAAAAGGGATGACTGAGCCATAGAGACTGAACTACCATCCTGACTCAAGAGATGGTCCTCCTTTGCCAGAGTGAAACATACCGTGAAGAAGAGAGGGCTTCCCTTTCACAAGAATCACGGTCTTAAAAACATGTAAGAAGAATTCAGACAAATGTAATCAAAGGAATCCAGTTCCTCTTTAAAAAATTAATTGTAAGTGATGTGATGTTCTTCTGCTGAAACATATAGGTGAAGCACAAATTTACAGTACGTTAAGAGTGCAAAAAATTATTGTCATGTTGCTGAGATTTCTGTAGATACCAGTCGCATATGCCTTCTGTTGTTAGCGGTCACTGTCTTGTCCAGTTCCGAATAAAACTGCACTTCTTATATGAGAATCCTGACTGCTGATATAAGAGGGTTTAACAGGTGTTCTGTATCCCAGAGTCAGCACAAAAAGAATCTGGTTCTCATGGTAACAACTTTTCAAATTAAACAACAGAGTAAATGGGCCCAGAAACCCCATATAACTTGTTAGCAGATTTGTTAACGACTCTCATTGGGCGGCCCTAAATTACATACCCTGCTATTGCCAAAATCTGCATTTTGGAAGATGGTAAAGCATGTTTTTCAGCTGACTCTGTCCCTTTCTTAGGATTGCATACTCCTTGGCAGTGAAGAGGAGACTATGTGAGGATGGAGAAGCATGTCCATTTTAAACACAAGTATATCCTGTGGGTTTTTTTGAGTAGAGATACATAATTTATGCATAAATGATACACATACATGAAGATATCTTTGAAGTGGTTTATGAGTTGGTGAGGAGGAGGAGGAGGAGGAAAGTGAGAGCAAAGGGGGCAGATTTTGCCCTCAGCTAGATCTCATGCAACCCTATTGAAGTCTTCAGAGTTATCGATCATGTCAGGGAAGAAAATGTGCATGCATGTGAGACCCCTCCAAGATTCTGAGTTGCTAATAAGGAGCACTCAGCATAGTGGAAGAGAGGGGGAGACAAAGGCAATTTTAAAATGATCCTTATAGTCCCCAATCCAGGGGCCATCTATGTGCTGGTCTGGTCCCTAGCATAAACTAGAGCAGCCAGAAGACTAAAGCAATCTGTGTTTGCTACCAAATAACCCCACCCCTCTCCAGGGATTGCTGGTCCACGCCCTTTGTGTCAGTGTTGGGAAGTGATGGACACAGCATCTGTTATGATACCTCTAGGTCACCTTAGAATTCCCCCTGCAGAAGAAGAGTCTTCCAGTGTCTACAACTTTAGGATATCTTTGCACAGTGAAAGCACTGCAAACTGTTCTAAACCAGGGCAGGATCTGGACCATAGTGTCGAAAACAAAGGGCTCACATAGATCCTGGTCCTGCAAAGCAATGCATCTGTGTAGACACGGAAGAAAAGGAAGATCATATTTTCAGGTCCTGTATACGATATATAATTTATCAGTGTTTCTCAAAAGCTCAAAGGAAAGGTTTGCATACAGAAGCTCATGAGCATTCAGTAGCACGGTAACAACCAAAAATAGGTACTGAACTATGAATATTTGGTTATGCTGAAAATAACTTTCCAAGAGGAAAAAATAATATTCATAGAGTAAGGATAATACTGACGGTTTTGTATAGGATCTAAGTGCTATAGCAATGGGTGCATTACAAATAGCTAAAATACATAAAGAGAACAGAGTTTCAGTTTTAGAAAATGAAACATTTGCCAGGTATCCCTTTGCTACCACTTTAACAACTAGGGAAGGCAGTGTCGGCAAGTGGATAGAGCACTAGATTGGGACTCAGGAAACCTGGATTCTACTCCCAATTCTGCCACTGGCCTGCTCAGTGACTTTGGAGAAGTCACTTCACCTCTTTGTACCTCAGTTTCCCATATATAAAATGATACTTTTTTGGGTAAAGATATTTGAGAACTTCTCATGAGAAGTACTAGGTAAGATTATTATGATAATAATTATTTAACAGTAAGTCAATCTGAGACTGATTTTGTATATTTAAAACCTATACCAGCATACATTTAATTTGCACCCTAAACAATTTGAGAAACTGTTTTATACCTTTTGCTTTATATCATTCATAGCAGAATGTCAAGGGTTTTCAAAAATGTACATGAAAAATTACATAACATACTGATAATGTAGAGAAGTACATAAATGCAATGTTTTTTTTATTACTGGTGTTTATATATCATTCTTGAAATGCACATCATAAAAAATTCAGCACATCATCTTTAATCTTACAACATTTGTTTTGGTAACAGGATAGTATTTCAAATGCAGTGATGCAACTGTGAAAGGAAATGAGGTACTAAAAAGTGCATCCTTCAAGATGCTGAACATTTTAGATTCAAGATTATTTGGTACAGCTTTCTTAATCTGTATGAATAGATGCAAAACATTACACTGATTCATTTTCTATTCCACTTTGCAGTTTTTCCTTTATAAGGCTCAAACTATGCTTATTTAAGTACTCTAGAGGTAAGAATATGAACTTGGATCTCAAAGCTGCAGGGTGCTAATTGCCCTCAACATTCAGCACTTTGCAGGATCAAGCCCTTGAACAGAAATGGAAGGCAAATAGATTAAAAAAAGCTGATGATGGAAAGGAGATAGAGTAATGGATATTATATAGGTTGTTAAATTATTTTTAAAAACTTAGATGTAGACCATATGTAGTACATGGTGGTATAAAAATCTGACTGATCTTATTCACAACTGGCAACGTCACAAGTGAATTATGCAGGACATTTCCAATGAGCATCAATAAAATTTTTATACACCACTACACCATCATGTGTTCTGTTTACGTCACACTTTAATGAAGTTATTTTTAAAATTATTTATATTCTTCTTGATATCTTTCTAGCCATAAAATCTATATTAGTTACTACCTACAGGTCTTGGAGTGGCAGTATAAACAGCAATAATAACTTGTAAAAAATGCAAATATATTTAAATTAGCTTTTCCATAAATCAGGGTGTTCTGATGCTGTCATATACCTTGCAAACCTAAAGGGCCAGACACACTCCTCCTGATCCAGCTCTTTTGTGCTACTCAGGTGGTATGAAATAGTGAGACTGTCTGTAGGTGGCCAGCTGAGAATTCCCTCAGAGAATGGGGGAGAGGCACACTGCTCTGCTGGTGTAAAGTCCACTCCTATGCCAACTTCCTCCTGAAGCAGAGTGTGTATTCAGGTGGAAAAGGACATGCCACCAATTCTCAGCCGGAGTATGATCCTTTGGGGACCACAGCCAGCTGGCACAAGTTAAAGCAGTCCATAGGCTGCTGTAATTCACCCTGGGGCTGGCACAGATCATTCTATAGAGCAGAAACCGGATCCCTGATGGCCCACGACTAACATGCTCTTGTACCATGCAGATCTCACCCAGATGCTTTATATATAAGAGGAAATCCGGGCATGTCACATCTCCAGTGGGATGCACCTTCTGTTCCTATCTCTGAGGGGTGCAAGGAATTAGAACCTTGGCACTAATCCAAATCAGATTATAGCAAGTTTAACTTGATTCCTGCTTTTAATCTGATCCCTCTCTTTTGGGGTGGTGCTTGAGTTAGGAGGATAGGGTGGGAAAGTGTTTTGATGCCAGGTTCTTTTTATTTAAAAGATTACCGCTGCTGGGAACCAGAAGTAGTACTGGCCCAAATTAACAGGCAAAGTGCAAGTGATGAGATCAAAGGTGCAAAATAAATAATATTTTGTCCATGGTTGCAGAAATTAGGTAATTTATGCCATTTTTGTCATAATGTATGATGTGTATATGATTAGTTTGTTATGTACTGTGTGTGTATGCATCATTCTATGCAGCACTGGAAATAATTAAAGAAAATGCATTACAATCACCCGGTAATTTAAAAACATTGAATATCACTTCAGTTTGGTTTAATTGTGGTGACAATTTTCAGACTACTAAAATAATTAAACCTGCTAAAATTTACAAGAGCCCTAAGGACATTTGGAAAGGAATACTATCCCAATCCTCTGCTTTAAAACCTCAGCTACATGTAATGTAATTTTTATCAATAACCAAGCAGTTCATAACATTACAGCTCCATTGAAATCTTCATGCTGTGAAATCTAATTCATCCAATACATGAATCCATCACTTACACAGACCCCATCTCAAATGCTATAAAACTTCCAAACCCATAGATTTGTCTCCAACAAAAATAACATGAAGGGGCCTTTCAATCAATAATGGAATCCCTCTGATTCAGGTTCCAGCTGAATATTTTCTCCAACTTTGCTTTTGTTCTTCTGGGTAGAGGCCCACAAGGGAAAGAGCTTGTTTTCACTCGCAGCCTCATCAATACCTAAATCCTGGTGAACAAGTGACACTGAGAAGCTGTAATCAATAGCTCCCTGTGCGTTTTTTCTTCTGGTCAAATGGTTCAGCACTACTGACAGGCCTGACACTTAGAACATGATGCTAAATCTTTATCAACAGCCATCTAGGTGACTGGCAGAACAAGACTCGGGTGGTCATTAACGCTCATGGCAATCTGTGAATAAACTAACTCCTCAATAATGCGTTTGTTTAGAAAAAGGTGGGGAAAAAACTCTCTGCACAATGTATTGATTGCCTCTGAACTGCATTTAGCAAATTCTGTCTGAGGATGAAACAGAACGGTGTTCAACCGTGGTGCTCTGCTTGTTAAGAGTTTTCAATTTGACGCAATAGAAAACTGACCATCCTACTATACTGGTTGATGGACTGAATACTTATAGAAAGCTGCCAAACTGTCAAAAATAGATCAGTGAGGCCATAATGGAAACAGCTGAAATATCAAGTTATAACATACAACAAAAATCACACTTAGCTAAAAATAATCTTTCAGTGTTCTCATGTCCCATTGCTTTTTCTCCCCTATTCCCTGATAGAAACAAATACTATAATATGAACCAGCATGTGTTCAAGTTTATTGCCAGCCACCTAAGGAATTAATGCACAACTAGTTTTATGCATTTGCAACATTTCAAATCCATACTTCACGATCTTCTCTTAAATGCACAATTACTCTATTCAATCTTGAATGTTTCAAAAATGTTGGTTGAATAATATTCTTGACTTACGTTAGATCGATATTAGTGTCAAGTTATACACTTAGTTAGGTTTTAGCCTGAACAATAACATAAGCAGAAAGAATATAAAGAGACTTTATACAGTTATTGCTGCTGTTAACAGACCACTGAAGACATCTTATTTAAGTCATAGAATAGTCATTTATGATGGCCTTGGACTAATCAGCCCAACATTCCGTATCTCCCATGAGTCTCTGTGATTTCTTTTTGATCCTCCTATAGTATTCTAATGAGATTTTTAATTGAACTTTATGGGTTCCCTTTGAGGACCACAGACCTCACAATCAATCTAAACTGCAGTAAACTATTTGAAGTTTTTCTTGCAAAAGGTGAGCCATCCCTGCCATGTCCTTGGCATAATTTGAAGCAAAGATGTTGCGTCTCTCAGCTGCTGCCGGCACCTTTTCCACCTTCTCATAAAGTTGAAGGTCATTGTATGAATTATGTGAAGCAACCTAACTACAAAGGAAACTTGTACAATGTATACTACAGAAATTAAGCACCAACCAGACATGATTTGTAGAAGAGAGAAGTATTTTGCTGGGTGGTGGAAAATATAAGGCATACATTTTTTTATTATTACTTTTGATTTCAGTCATGATAGGTTTTTACATATAGTTTTGTTTTTTAAACACTTGTTTCTAGTGATAATACAATTGACAACTCTCAGGAAATCGTGTTTTACAATTTTAGTGACTTTGGTCATATTTGGACAGGCACATTTATGGAGATTAATAGTGTAAGAATAGATTCATCAGACAGGTTTCAAAACAATACATGTTTCTGAATACTGTTACTAGTACCAGTCAACTGTTAATAACCAAATAATATGTGCCAACAAGTGCTGATGTCATATATCGTGGTAAGTATTTTGCATAGCTGGTACATTAAGGATTATAGTCTGTACTCACTAAACTTTAAACCATTATGTTATGTACAAAAATCTGTTTACTCACAATGGCTTTTGAAATTGCACACTTTCTTTTCAGGCATATCCTTAAACACAGGACACATTGGTGGACAAACAATAACAACAATTAGCTCTTCCGAATGCTGTAAAAGCAACTGATTTATGCATTTTTGACACATTATACAAGGGTGATGATTACTCAAAAGGGGCATTTCCATCATAACAAAGACATGTATATTATTCATGTAGCAGTTGTAATGCAGTAGTGCTTATAAGGACTCAACCTGCAATTTCACCAAAATATTTAATACTATGTCAAAATGGATGAACTGTGTTTAGTTAGATTTAAAACCTCATTGAAACTCCCTCATTGAAATTTTTTTTAAACAATTAGCTAATGTATAGTCAAATATATTATGTCTGCTGTGTTTGTGAAGTTTGCAAATGCAATACAAAAAGTATATTAAGAATTTTGTAAGTGTATATGAGACTTTCATATGAAACAATCTACAAACACAGTCTGATACCATGTTTTGTCAATACGCTGTGCTGTACTTGACAATACAACTCATTTTAATATGATAGATTGCTTTCCAATACAATATGGTGTACATTAAGACAAGGCAATACAATGCAAACCTACAGGAAACAGTTCTCAAAGAATAACAATGTAGTTTTGTGCAAAAGGATATGTAATTGCTATTGCCTAGAAATGTACCCAGCTTTGCCCTCAGGCTGCAGTGGAGCAGCAGCATCCAAAGTAGAGGTAACAGCAGGTTGTGGTGTGAAAATTCCTGCTTTTTCTCCTGTGAGCAAGGATGAAAATAGTTCTGAAAATATAAAGCAAAGCTATGGCAATTTTTAAAAATGGGATCCATCCCATGCTGCAACTACAGTATTTTCCGTTCTTGATATACCACCACATTTTAACATAACAATTACAGATTATTACACTGCATTAGGGAAAGGCATATACTAATACAATACCATACCAACATTTCACAATGAAAAGTTGCTAATATAAAATATCAATATTATTATACTGTAATGATGCTCCTGTCTTTTTCAACACAAAGTCTTTCATTATTGCATATCTCCTATATCTCTAGTTAGAAGTCCCATATACATTCTGCACAAGAACATGTATAATTTTATCGTATTCCAAAAGGATTTTCTTTTTGACATGTCTCTGTTATTTTCTATTTAAATCTGCATGCTGTTCTTAAAACTACAAGTCCCAGTATGTGGGTCAGTTATGCTAGATTTCCTTTATAAATTAGGATAAATATGCACAGTGTATGTGGCACTGTGAAAAGCAAAACTTTATGATTTGTGTATGTAAAGTCACCTCCACTTGTGAATACAAATTTTTGTATTCACTTTCCTACCACATGTTGTAGTCTCTTATGTACCTTATTAAAGAAAAACCTGAGGAAACTGAATATAAAAATAACATGGAAGGTCAAAGATTACAGCAGATATGATGCCAGAGAAATAAAGACATAGTAAAGTATGGAAAGATACACATTCTGAGGGCATTTGGTAATGAGGAGAAACATGCTCAAGAATGGCTGAAAAAGCCACAATGTTATTAATAGAATGTTAATAAATAAAATGTCCTTGTAAGCAGGTAGCTGGGGCACCTGTTGAAAGATGAATAGGCACTAACATCCCCTTTACTGTTCCTGGCCTTCCCCTTTCTGTACTTGTGTAACAATGAATGGTGAAACCAATGTTGTCCTATTGGCCCAAAGAGTGTGGATTCCACAGATGATACCAAGGGCTCACTATGGCCTGCAGACCTGGCATCAGCTGGTGCACCAAAGTTGCAACCAACGTCATACTGAGATATGCATCCAGAATCTATTGGTCTAATCTCAGGGAAGGGACAAATATCCCAAAGCCCAAATACAGTAGAGTTGAGAAGCCAAACTCCCTCTTCCTTTTTTGTCCACATGCTGATATCCAATGACCTAACCCATGTGCCAGGACCTACATAACCTCGTTTAATAGATAGGTCACACTAATGGATCCCAGCCAAACCTGAGCCAATTTGGTATGCTGAAAGTATATGAGGCAACTGTTAGAGGGCTCACCAATGGCTTTACAAAACCAGAGGTCCAGACCCTCAACTCATGTACATTTGATAACTCCACTGAGTTTAATGGAGCTATGCCATTTACACCAGTTGAAGTTCTGGCTCAGCCTCTGAAGTGGGGAGAGAACTTGGCCAGCCCAGACAACCCAGAACCTGAGCTGCTGGGAATCTGAGTCCTACTTGTGCCTTTATGAATGAAGAATCTATTTGCTCCTCTCACATTGCCAGAACTATTTTCAGGCCCAGAGGGATGAGCTAGTTTATAATTCAGTTAAAAGCCATTCACATCCTTTGAGAAAGTGTCACTGTTAAGTGACAAAGGATTCCCCATTCCCAAGAGTATAAAAAAAGTTTAAGAATAACAAAATGTCTATAGGTTGACAAATTAAATTAAAACAAGTGCAATGCTTCTTTTCAAACCTACTAACACCATAAATGGTGAGGAATAAATCATATTAAACTGGTTTATGCATTCATGCTGATTAAAAACACTTACTGACCTTATTACTCATGGTAGAGTAGTTTTCATAGCAGATAAATTTAATCTAATGACATTTAGCCCACAAAGCTTTCCGTCTAAACCCACCATCTTCCATCAACTTTATTTGAAAGTTGACGTGAACTTACAGGATTGCTTCTCATTGCTCCTCCCACTGCTCTTGCTGCTTTGCTGTTGCCTGCCAGGTCTGCTAATTGCTTGTAAGAAACTGCCTCTCCAAATTTCACATCTCTCAACAGGGTCCATAACACTTGTCTGGTGAATGAATCTGAAAAAAGCAGCAGCAATACACTATTCATAAGGATGCCTTAAATAGCCAAGGTAAAAATCATTAAGAACTCTTACACAAACTATGGCATGAACAGCAACTTTTCTATTTTAAATTAAAACAGTCCAGATATTCAGTCCTGTTATTGTGTTCTATATTACTGTATTTAAATACATGATTATTAGAGTGCTTCAAATAATTGATCACTATAAAAAGGGATTTAAGGCTTTGATTTTTCTATATTTTTAATTTGCTTCAAGTACAATTATCCTGTTAACTCATATAATATGGTTTTCCATTAAATTGGCAGAATATAAATTAGCACAAAGTCAAATTAAATAGGGAAGAAATAACTGACTCTACCTATTTTACAAAGCTCTTGTATCGCTAGTTAATTTCAAACTTCAGCTGGGACACACTGGAAAAGAAGCCCTAGAGCCAGTGGACTTGGTATTATCCTGGCTGACTGCATTTTATAGTAGAGACCCCCAAGCTACTGTTCAGAATTCTAGACATTATAAAATGTAAGGACTGTCTGTGACCTTCAATATACAGTACATCCTTAATGCTAAGGAGATGACAAATAAAATAACTTCCATTATTTTAGTTTTAATTTACAATCATCAAATTGCTTTTAGTTTTCATCCTGTTACAATATTGCATAAATGAATGCATTAGAACATAAATGAATGCATTAGAACATTTTCCCCCTCTGTTTGCACAGTTTTAACTTTTCACCCAAGGATTATTTTACAGTAAGAAAACCAATAGCTAGTTTCAGATTTAGTTTGTTTTAACAGCTATTGTTCTTCTAAGACACTTGCAGAAGCTGCAATGAAAACTACAAAACATCTCTACTGTGGGTAACAAACTGTAATAAAAAATAAGACGCAAACAATGATGAAAACACTAGTCTCATCCTTCGGCAATGAAACAAACTTATTAAAAACATTTTCTTCTTATTCTGGTACTGAGTGCCACTGACTATGTTATATGCAAACCTAGTGAAATGTGATTTTGTTCTTAAAGGAAACCCATACACCATTATTTGTGTGTTAAATAATAAAAATCACTTCTTAACTGAAGGGAATGATAATCACTTCATTGAAAAAATCTGTTTAGTCTTTATTATAACATTAAGCAAATTAAACATCAGCATAATCCAGGTGATACTAGAAAAGGGTCATCAAAGAAATTAACTTTGTTGTTCATTAATTTACATGGATTAGTAGAGGGCAAAGAGATAGCAAATCTGCTCTAGTTTTTTATGATATAATTTCAAACTGTACACCATTTGTGGCAGTAGGGTGACTTTGGGGTTAATCAGACTGATTTGTCCTTTTAATTGCTTTCTATTCAAAGAAAATTCATTAGATAATGTTCTCTTCAAAATTCATGAATCAATTTAACTGAAGAAACCACATTAACAGCTTTGGGTTCATTAGCACATGCAGTTGTGTTACTAGCTGATTGCTAGGAGGGTTTCCTTAGGCAAACAGATTTTGTTTACTGTGATTTCTTTAGAAAGGTTTATTTCAAATCAAATTGTTACTTATTATTTTTTAACCTCTTTTTAAGCCAGCAAGATTAGTGTTAACCTTGAGCACTCAGGGATTTCAGGGAATTATTGCCTGATGTCATTTTTTAAATCAATGAAATAAAGTAAATCCACATTGCCAGGGACTCACTCCAAATTCCCTCTGTCCCCACTCCCACCCTTTTTGGCAGAGAAATAGGAGGCGGGTTAGGCCAGCAGGGTAGGTGGACCTGGAACTTTACAAAACCTGTAGGAATAAAATGAGAAGTCTGTGCAAACTTAACTGGAGCATGGAATAGTTATAGGAAACAATGGAATGGTTCCAAAATCATCATTTGAGAGCAAAGCAATAATGGTTCTTAGTAGCGTGATGGCCAAATTATTGAGTACCTTTTAACATTCTAAAAATATTGTATGATAAAACAATTATCCCTGTCCTTACATACGGATACATATTTTCTGATTCACTGTACATTTTTCAAATGAAACAGTATATACTGTATCTTTACTGTCACAAAACGTTAGACGTTATAGCTCAAAATAATGAAATATTTAGCAATCATGCACATCAGTTTATAAATGTATCTGAAAACTCAATTTTGCCCTGTAGGGAGCAAATGCATTAATTAGTTTAAGCAGCTCGAAGAGACAGTGCCAAATACTGTTATTAAACTGTCTATAAGTGTTAGTGCCTGTATGCATAACCTGCTCAAAATTAGATGGCTGAACCTTCACCAATTTTCAATACAGGTGCCAACATTTTATGCTATTAAATACCATTATAAAGTGTAGTAAAATTTGCACATAAAAATTAACATACATTCTCTCTCTCTCTCTCTATATATATATATATACACACACATGAAAATGCTTTATATTTTCATGAGGTTAAGATGACTGCATAATTTTTGAGCTGTGGATCGATGCAGAGCCATGATTGAGGTATACTACATCATCCAAACGACTAGCAAGTGTTTTCTGTTCTCCACCCCTGCCACTATTATGGTGTACATATTGTATATGTTGTTTAAGAAATATATTCTATTCAGTGTAGTAGACTCTCTGCTGCCCTCTTTCCAGACAATGTTGTTGCTAACAATAGAGCACCTGACTTTGTTAAAACATATATTCTGTTTTAATTGGTAAACAGCTTCTCAAATTTTATCCCTAAATGCACACTACATTGTGCAAGGGGAGATATGCTGAGATGAAGTTTCCAGAACTGTGGGTATCAGGTATCTTATAACCATACAAGTAAAGAATTGTGGGCCAAAGAGACACCGCTGGCTTTTTGATTGGTGATGGCTTTCTTGTCCATTTGAACCTGCTAGAAACAAGCTTTTCTAATAGCTGCATTGATCATATCTGAAGACTACAAATAAGGGATTCATTCAAAACTTGAAATCTATCAATAAAATGTACTCCTCCCACAATAACAGGCACAGATAGGAATATACAGTCTCTGCTGATTTTTCCTTGCATTGATTTTAAGAGAACAGTATAATGAAGTCTAGGCTGCAGGGCTAAAGGTATTTCAATGAAAGATGCATGTTAGAAGTTCATGTCGGACAAAGGGCTTAAGGTGTGCTAGGCCACAGACCTGGGTAACCTATGCTTCCCCCTAATACAACAACTGGCGATTCTGAAGCAGGTCAGGAGATGTCTCATTGCAGATCTTGGGCAATAGGAGGAAGTTGTTTGCATGGGAAGTGGCCAGCCAGTAGGAAATACCTTGCATTCTTGAAAGACACTAAGGGTATGTCTACACTACAAGACTATTTCGAATCAACTTAAGTCGAATTTGTGGAATCGACCTTATGAAGTCGAATTTGTGTATCCACACTAAATACACTAATTCGACTGTGTGAGTCCACAGTAACGGGGCAAGCGTCGACTTTGGAAGCGGTGCACTGTGGGAAGCTATCCCACAGTTCCCGCACTCCCCGCTGACCATTGGAATTCTGGGATTTCCCCCCAATGCATGCTGGGGGGGAAAACTGTGTCGAGGGTGGTCCTTGGTAACTGTCAGCATTCAACCGTCACTCCCGCCGG
The DNA here is from genome assembly GCF_020497125.1 of Mauremys mutica. Taxonomy (NCBI): domain Eukaryota; kingdom Metazoa; phylum Chordata; order Testudines; family Geoemydidae; genus Mauremys; species Mauremys mutica. The sequence goes on from NC_059078.1 coordinate 104,856,015, forward strand.
CGGGAAATCAGTTCGCGCACTTTCCCTGTTATAAGTGACAGCGCGGACGCCACAGCACTCCACTGCGATCATGGAGCCTGCTGCGATCATCGCTGCACTTATGGCCGTTGTCAACTCCTCGCACCTTATCGTACACCTCTTCAACAATCAGATGCTGAGAAATCGGGCGAGGAGGCAACGGCAGCGCGGTGAGGACATGAAGTCTCAGACTGGCACAGACCTGTCAGAAAGCACGGGATGCCGCGCCGTGGAGATCATGGTGGCACTGGGTCATGTTCATGCTATGGGACGGCGATTCTGGGCCCAGGAAACAAGCATGGACTGGTGGGACCGCATAGTGCTGCAGGTCTGGGATGAATCACAGTGGCTGCGAAACTTCAGGATGCGTAAGGGCACTTTCCTTGAACTGTGTGACTTGCTGTCCCCTGCCCTGAAGCGCAAGGACACCAGGATGCGAGCAGCCCTGACAGTGCAGAAGCGAATGGCCATAGCCCTCTGGAAACTTGCCACACCAGACAGCTACCGGTCAGTAGCGAACCACTTTGGCGTGGGCAAATCTACCGTGGGGGTTGCTGTGATGCAAGTAGCCAACGCAATCGTTGAGCTCCTGCTCTCGAAGGTAGTGATCCTGGGAAACGTCCAGGTTGTCATAGCTGGCTTCGCCGCGATGGGATTCCCAAACTGCGGTGGGGCTATAGATGGGACTCACATCCCTATCCTGGGACCGGACCACCAGGCCAGCCAGTACATTAACCGAAAGGGCTACTTTTCAATGGTGCTGCAAGCACTGGTGGACCATAGGGGACGCTTTACCAACATCAACGTCGGGTGGCCGGGCAAGGTTCATGACGCGCGTGTTTTCAGGAACTCTGGTCTGTTTAAACGCCTCCAGGCAGGTAGTTTCTTCCCGGACCACAAAATAACTGTTGGGGATGTGCAGATGCCTACAGTGATCCTCGGGGACCCAGCCTACCCGCTAATGCCCTGCCTCATGAAGCCCTATACAGGCGCCTTGGACAGTGAGAAGGAACTCTTCAACTACCGGCTGAGCAAGTGCAGAATGGTGGTGGAGTGTGCTTTCGGACGTCTCAAGGGGAGATGGCGGAGCTTACTGACTCGCTCGGATCTCAGCGAAAACAATATCCCCATTGTTATTGCAGCTTGCTGTGTGCTCCACAATCTCTGTGAGAGCAAGGGGGAGACCTTTATGGCGGGATGGGAGGTTGAGGCAAATCGCCTGGCTGCAGATTACGCTCAGCCAGACACCTGTGCCATTAGAAGATCCCAGCGGGAAGCGCTGTGCATCCGGGAGGCTTTGAAAGCTAGATTCCTCAGAGAGCAGGGTAACCTATGACTGTCGAGTTGCTTTACAGAGAAGCTGAACCTGGCCATGTTTCTTTACCCATTTACTGTTGACTCTCCTCTGCAGTCTCATACCCCGTTCACCCCGTTTGCCCCCTTCCAACACACGTGTAAAAATAAAGGTAATGGAGCATTGTTATTTAAAAACCTTTTCTTTAATAATGATTTCGCGTCAAAGGTTTGAAACAGGGACGCGGACTGTGGTGGGTAGGGTGTGCAGTGATGTAGAGACCGCTTCTAGACTCTAGGAATGATAGGCTACTGCTCCTACAGCGGTCTCTGGGGGGAGGACGGTTACAGGTGGGTGTGCAGGAAGGGGTGAGGGGTGTAGGCTTTGGGACGGAGTTTGGGTGCAGCCTCTGGGCTGGGGGTGGGGGCGTAGGAAGGGGTGAGGGGGTTGCGGGCTGTGGCTGGGGCTGAGGGTTTGGGGCATTGTGGAGGCTCAGGGCAATGGTAGAAGGGCAGGGTGATGTCAACCTGCCTTGCCATTTGTGGATGGCAGGCGCTAGTACCCTGGGACAGCAGACAGCATTTGTGCCGGTAGCTGCTCTACTGTCAGGTAGGGACACAGCGCGGGTGGGGGGGGAGACGACATGCCGGGGGAGGGGTTGCAGGTGGGCGCTGGGACCTGCTCCAGGCAGGGAATTGACGGGGCGGGGGGAGACCCGCGTGGGCCAGGGCCCGATCCAGGGTGGGCCGGGGGAGAGACCCACCTCCAAGTATACCTGGAGCAGGGCACCTGCCGCCTATGAACAGAACATTAAAAACACCTCACAGACTGACCAGGGTGCCTAGTGACTGCACTCAGTGAGTAACCTGCTGTTGATCCTGCCCCCATGTCTGTACCCTGTTCATGGTGACTGTCCTATGCAATTACCAAACCCCTCTCCCCCCTTCACAGAAAGTCTTCAGCAAACAAACCTGACAGAAACAGTAATTAACAGCAAACTACTTTTAATACTCAACACAGTAAAAGTGAGAACTTTTCAAAATCTAGGGACAGAGAACTTTTGGGTAATTTAGCAGTCCGCTGTGGTGCAGTGACAGTTTTCACGGCCCTTGGTACCTCTTCTTCTTGTTATTCTGGGTGAGGTGGATATTGGAGTGTGTGGCGGGGGAGGGCGGTTGCAGACACAGTGCAGGGGGGCTCTGTCCTCCTGCCTGCGGTCCTGCAGAACATCGACAAGGCGCCTGAGCGTGTCCGTTTGCTCCCTCAGTAGTCCAAGCAGCGTTTGAGTCGCCTGCTGGTCCTCTTGACGCCATCTGTCCTCCCGTTCGCTGTGTGAGCGCTGCTGCTGTGTGAGGTTCTCCCTCCACTGGCTCTGCTGGTCCGCTTCTGCTCTGGAGCAGCCCATAAGTTCAGCAAACATCTCGTCCCGTGTCCTTTTCTTACGACGCCTAATCTGCGCCAGCCTCTGTGAGGGGCATGGTGGAGCAGGTCGGGATATTGTTGCAGCTGTGTGAGGGGGGAAAAGGGAGTGAATTGCTTACAAAGATGCATTTTCTTAAAAATGAAACATAGTCTACTCATTGCCTGTGAACCAGACCATGGACGGCACCTATCTCCTGAGCACTCAGGGAAAGTTCGATTTCTCTGCATTCGCTTTCATTGCCTGGGGTATTGCACTGCAGACCAGACAAGCGGGGCAGGAAAGCTGAATCCGTGGAGCAGCCAGGCATGGTAAGCCAAAGGCTTTTGGCTGCTTAAAAGTCAATGTCCAGCTCTGTCCTCTTGCTGCAGGCAATCCTGAAAGCATAAACTCTGCCCCTGTTCCACCCCCTCACGGTTTTCCCTTGGAAAAGATCCCTGTATGCTGCCACTCTGTAGCCTCCAGCACGTGGCTCTAAAGTGACGCTTCTTGTTGTTCTAAGGAACAGTGAAGCACTACCAATACTAATAGTACACAAATCACTCTACTTATATGCAGGAGTCTGCGCGCGAGATCACCCTGAGGAAGATGTAACGGAGAGATAGAGAGCGCATGCTGAATGAAAGCCAGCACAAGCCAGGGCCCTATGCTGTGATGCTCGTCAAGGCACTGGTCCTGGAGTACCAGCTGAGAGCGTGGCACGGAAAAGTGTGCTACCTCGGAGCACCCAATAAGCCAGCTCTCCCCAGGAACCTCCTCCATAGGCTTTTCGACTACCTCCAGGAGAGCTTCGTGGAGATCTCCGCGGAAGATTCCTGTTCCATTCCCCTGCATATAGACCTTCTGTTCGCCTAGTCTATTTTCCTGTTCTTTTAAGAAATAAATGTTAACATGTTTAAAGCACTTACCGACTGATCCTTCTCCTGATTCAGGGTCCGTGGTAACGGCTGCGGAGGGTTGGTAGGGGATCTCAGTGAGGGTGATGAAGAGATCCTGGCTGTCGGGGAAATCAGCGTTGTAAGCGCTGTCGACTGCCTCCCCCTCCTCATCTCCTTCCTCATCTTCCCCATCTGCGAACGTCGACGAGGAACTGGCCGTCGACACTATCCCTTCGTCAGAGTCCACGCACACTGGTGGGGCAGTGGTGGCAGACCCACCGAAAATGGCATGCAGTGCCTCGTAGAAGCGGCATGTCTGGGGCTGGGCTCTGGAGCGTCCGTTTGCCGCTTTGATTTTATGGTAGCCTTGTCTCAGCTCCTTGACTTTCACGCGGCACTGCATAGCATCCCGGCTGTATCCTCTGAGTGCCATGGCTTTGGAGACCTTCTCGTAGGTCTTCGCATTCCGTTTGTTGGAGCGCAGCTCCGAAAGCACAGACTCCTCGCCCCACACACCGATCAGATCCAAGACTTCCCGGTCAGTCCATGCTGGGGACCTCTTTCTATTCTGGGATTGCCTGGATTCCTCTGCTGGAGAGCTCTGCATCGCTGCCGGTGCTGCTGAGCTCGCCCCGATGTCCAACCAGGACATGAGATTCAAAGTGCCCAGACAGGAAAAGGAATTCAAATTTTCCCGGGTCGTTTCCTGTGTGGCTGGTCAGAGCATCCAAGCTCGGACTGCTGTCCAGAGCGTCAACAGAGTAGTGCAGTGTGGGATAGCTCCCGGAGCTACTAAGTTCGATTTGCATCCACACCTAGCCTAATTCGACATTGCCATGTCGAATTTAGCGCTACTCCCCTCGTCGGGGAGGAGTACAGAATTCGAACTAAAGAGCCCTCTATGTCGAATTAAATGGCTTCCTGGTGTGGACGGGTGCGCGGTTAATTCGAATTAACGCTGCTAAATTCGAATTAAAGTCCTAGTGTAGACCAGGCCTAAGAGAAATTGGGAGGCTAGATGGTAAAGGAGGAAGGAATGTGTGGAAAATATAATGGAGCAGAAAGAGGAAAAAAGGGATGGAGGAGAAAAAACAATGGTGAGGGTAAAGAAGAAATAGAAAATTGAAAAAATAAATGACAAGGTAAGAAAGAAATCATATGAGAGAGAGAAAAACCCTCTGCTCTCAGGGATATACTGCTGAGGATGTGAGCGATCCATGGGATTACAGAAGATAGGAATTATGTTTTCAGGGATTGCTTGTGGCTTGGTATGGGGATTCTGTAGCTCTGTTGGAGGCAGTGTTTTGTTTGAGACGGCCAATACAGTTTTGCCCTGGGAATTCTTATTTGGATACCTAACTGCAGTGGTTGTGGCCATTCAGTGACCACAATTGGATGGTCAACAGAGTTAACAATAACTTGGAATCTGTACCCCTTGGCCACTGTCATGCTAGGCAAGGGGAGACAAGGCAGGAATAAAAAACATACAGAATTATGCACCTGTGCATAAACAGAAGCTGAAAGCTTTGATTTTGGTTCCAGTCATTCCCTACCCCCATGAACAGCTCCATACCTTTCATGGAACTGGTCTGAACCCCCTACTTCCCTCAGCCCTATACGGTGAAGATGTTTGGCTTGGACTTACACATAATTTACTGCAACACATTATTCAGAAAATATAGCCCAATATTATTTATTGAAAAGACATGAGAGCTATAACTGCCCAACACTAAAAAACACCCTGACAAACAACAAAACCAACCTTCCCCACCACAATACATTTAAACACACACAACAGTAACTTTCCCAAGTATTTCTTATTGCTTTGTACTTTTCAGAATAAAAAACAACAGGAATTAGATTTCATTACCTGCTAATCACTTCCCAAATTTTATAAGAAATCTAAGTTACATTTGAGCAAGTACCAAAAAACAAACAAAACCCCTAAAACCTTCACACTCAACATCAGCCCAAGCAATTATGTTGAAAAGAAGTCCAAACAATGCACTCCCAGGCTGAAAGCTTGTATGCCAGGGCTTTTCAAACTTTTGGACTGGTGACCCCTTTCACATAGCAAGCCTCTGTGTGCGACCCCCCTTATAAATTAAAAACACTTTTTTACATATTTAACACCATTGTAAATGCTGGAGGCAAAGCGGGGTTTGAGGTGGAGGCTGACAGCTCGCGACCCCCCCCATGTATTAACCTTGTGACCCCCTGAGGGGTCCCGACCCCCAGTTTGAGAACCCCTGTTGTATGCCAAGATTGAGTATGAAGTGAAGTTATACATACCTGAAAAAAGGGGTTTTTAACTAACATTGTTAATGCCCAATGGTACAGGTGCTATGCCACTTTCTAGTCATACGGTGCCTGTGAGAATACATTTCCCCATATGAACAAGTTACTTTAATGCAGGGTAAACACAAACTGAAAACATATGTTCATTTTATGGTTAGGTGTGCCACACAATAATTTAATTAAAGGCTGGAAGCATTATAAAATGCAACTACGAACTACTACCAAAGCATCTAGGCCAGTGGTTCTCAAATTGTGGGCTGGGACCCCAAAGGGGATCGCAACCCATTTTAATGGGGTCACCAGGGCTGGCTTAGACTTGCTGGGGTCCCACTGCCTGGGATCAAAGCTGAAGCCTGAGGGCTTCAGCCCTGGATGGTAGGGCTCAGATTACAGGCCCCCTGCATGGGGCTCAAGCTTTTGGGCTTTGGCACCCCAGCTCGGGGTGGTGTAGCTCAAGCTTTGCCCCCCTGCCCCTCCACCCAGGGCGGCGGGGCTCCGGTGAGCTCAGGCTTCGGTCCCTCCTCCTGGGGTCATGTAGTAATTTTTCTTGTTAGAAGGGGGTTGCGGTGCAATGAAGTTTGAGAACCTCTGATCTAGGCTTAATAACTACCACAGAGATCCAGATGCTGCAGGCAACCTGATATAAGAAGAGCAGAGAGAATGGGGGGGACACTGTTAAGAATTCCAGTAATTTCCTCTCTCCCTCTATATGTCTTAAAATTCTGGGTAAGTTCAAAAGGTAAGAGGATTAATTCCTCCTCCTTATCCCATGGGCCAAGAGTGAGGCTGGATGGGCAGGACAGGCAGACTATTCACCAAAAACTCATTGTTGGGAACCAGATAACTTATTCAAGTCTATTTTTAACGTGTTTCCAAATGTAAACATAGACAAATTCCTACATCTACCACATCAGTTGTGGAGACTGAGCAGTCTCTGTCTGCTTGCATGATATATACATATATTACAGTAGATACAGAACGTGGAACATGACCTTGCCTTACTCAAAATATTAGATTTATTTTTACAAGTTAGCTATGACCTTTATGACCTCATAAGTGGCAGAACCAAAGAAAAGACTAAAGTGGTTCATAAAGGTCAAACATAAAATGTAAAAATAAATTAGTAATTTTCATTTTGGAGATGTCCTATTAAATTTATACAATCCATAATTAATTTTATAGTGAGATATGTATTTTAAAAATATTTTAAAAGTGAACATTGACTCTAAAACACTCAAACCATAGTGAGGTTCCATTTTTATCATCCCTCAATTACTTCCCTATTAGTTTTACTTGTAAAATGAGTAAGTTTATTTTTTTCTTACTGCTATTACTGCAAAATCAACCTTGGACCTCAGAGTAAGGCTGACTTTTTCTGGCTAATATATCAATAGCAAGAATGGAGATTCTTCAGTTAAAATATACCAATTCTGTTTCTGACGTATGGGTCTAAAGGTATATCTACACTACAACTGGGGTTGTGATTTGAGCTTGTGGAGCCATACCTGCACTAGTTTTAATCTAGCTAGCTTGCTAAAAATAGCAGTGAGAACATGGTGGACTGCATGAGCAAATATGTACCCAGGGGTGCTTCAGCGCTGAGATGTTCAGATACCAGTATGATGGGTCCAATATTAAAACCTAGATAGATAAATTAGATAGATTATATATAGCCAATATTTAAAAACAGGTATGGCCTGTGTGATTTATACACAACTCTGTGTAGCAGAGGTGCACTATCCCTAGGAGAGCAAGGGAGAGATTATGCATCAGTTGAAAAAATTGTCTCTGGGAGTGTTTGCCATCCACAGGAGGTGCATGTCCTATGACATCCATTAGGTACCAGGAACCACAGGTATCAAACTTGGTCCACAGGGTTTTAGGAATCAGTAAGTTCTGTCCTGCCAACAGTTGCCAGAAGTAGAAGCTCAACTAGACCAGAGGACTCCAGTCCTGCAATCTGATTGGTGGAACTAAGGGGGGTCCTGATTGGTTCCCTGATTCTAGTTAAACCAAGCACAGGAAGAGGAAGTTGTCTATTCAACTGAGTTTCCCCTGCTTAGGGCTGCTTCCCTTGAGCTACCTGCTCCCACTGCCTGACTTTGGTATCCTGCCCCTGCCTGACTCCTGCCCCCTGCTCTGACCACTAGGTCAGAACACCCATGTCCCAGTTTTGACATTAGGATTAGACAGACTGCTCTACAGGAAAGTGTGGGTCCAGATGAGTGGGACCATCATCATATCTATTCTCACTCTCTCTCAGGATATCTGCTTGCTGGGAGGATAGGAAGTCGAAAGGTTCTGCTCACAAGGACTGGTATTGTGATTGGCTCTTGTGTCAACCATGCAAATGTCAACCCTTTGTTAAGACTTTTTTTTTTGTTAAAGTCTATGAATGCACAGCTCTGAAAACGGAGTGTTTTTTCAGCAGTACTGTGAAAAACCATAACCACAATTGACTCTCATTGGCATCCTGGAGAAGTTTCAATAGAGGCATCACAAAGTGAAAGGGCATGAAGACTGAATTCACTCACTTACAGATGTCGGCCCTCCAGGTCAGGGTTGAGATATATTGGCCGGGCAAGTGAGGATGTTCTATGTCATTGTTTGTGCTGAACTAGTTCTGTTGACAGAAAACTTCAGGGCTGTGGACAGGGATCACCAAGACTGTCACTTTGATGTCTTTTACAAGCACTAAATTCATATAATTGTATTAAGAGATTAAATTAGAAAGTTATGTGATATAAATAATATACATAATGGGCAGCAGTGAGATAGTATTTTTATTTTTACTAGTGTCCCTTTTAGCAGAGGGACCACAAAACTCACTTGAGGTTGCATCTCTTATGCATATTTCAATGATACAATTCAAAGCATTATTTCACTTTGAAAACAAACAATGCTATTTTTCTCCTGTGGAGAAAACATTCTGTGGCAATAACAACTGCTTCAGTAGAAAACTTTACGTCAACAGCAACATAATTCAATTATATAACTATCCACCATTCAAGTAATTCTCATTACATATTCAAAACTCCTGACCAAGATTACAGTAACTTTCAATTGTCTGATAATGACAACTACCCACCAGTGAATGACACAAGTCACAACTTCAGCAGAGTACTTCCTTCCAAAAGACCCTATAGAAAATAAGATCATGGATACACTACACACAAATTTCAAGACTCAACTGTAGCCATTCAAACAAAAAATTTGTCCTGTATTTGATAAGGAAAACCAACTGGGTGACAAGCAAGTGGGCTTATCAACTAGAGCTATAATCTTTGCCTGGATGAGAAGTCTTTGGGTTCTGTTCGGGTCAGATCCTGTCTATGACTTGTGATGATTTATTGCTCCTAACTTAGTGCACTGTACGTTACTGTAAGGTAAGTAACCATTTGCTTTTTGTTTTTTAATTCCCAGGATGTAATGAGTTCTATACCCATAATATATACACTAGCTGTTCACTCGTTATACAGAGTGGTTCCTTCAAGCATTTTAAGTAAAGAACAGTCCAGCATTTGTAATAGACCTTGAAATTCAGTGTTAATATTAAAATATTCCCCTTCCATCCTGACCTGAAAATGGTGGGGTACAAACATGGCACCTGGATGTTCCAATATTCCCTGGAGTATGTGCTGCAAGTGCAGCTCAAGGGAGTAAACATTTTTCATCTGAAACTGAAGGATGTAAAGATATAAACATTTAGCAGGCTATATCTAAACACTACAGTTCTCTGAAAGTTTGCTACCAGATTGGAGTTTCAATTCAGTTGCGGCTCTGCCTCGGGATGAAAAGTTCTTTCCTCCGTGAGAGGCTATGAGAAGATAAACGTAGGCGAAGGGGTGTGTATAACATGTGTTTTATATTTATATGTTTCTGTATCACGTAAGTCAGGGAAAGGGGAAAAATATGGTTAAATATTACAGAGAATTTTGCCATATTTGATATATAGTTACAATGACATCTTTAGCCTTGCGCACATCAACAGGCCAACCCATGTCAGGATGCAGTTCAACAGGAGCTGTGTCTGATCTTTGGTTTAATATGGCTTTAACTACAGTTCCCTTCAGATTGTTGACAGGGTTCTATCCTTACAAGCAAACAACTCTCTCTGGACCTTTGTTCATCAGTCTTTATTCAGGCTAAATGTCCTAGAGGTCAGTGGGAGTTCTGCCCGAGTAATGATCATAGTTCTGGGGCCTTTCTTACATGCTAACTAATGGTGTGCACATATAAAGGTAAAGTATAACACACACCTAATGAAATGAGCAGAGAACTCTAGCATACTATACTAAATTTCAGCATCTCAAATCTGTGGAAAACTTGTAAAATTTAATGTTTTCCCCAGAATGCACATCCTATTTTGGAAGTTTACATGAAAACAAGAGCATGTGCAAAATATGGATCCTTAATTTATGACACATTAGCAACAATGTTTATCTAAGCTAAACATCATTCAGTAGTTATCATTAGGCTTTTCATTCCATGGGGTGGTAAGAGATGCGGAGAATTACAGAGCTAACTGCAATTCCCTCTTGGGCTAAGACACAGACCATGTCACTCTACAGCATCCCCTGCCAGGCGATTTATGCAGATATTTGAAGTGGCGTATAGTTAAAAGAAGAAGCTACATGGTCATCTTTGAGCTGTAGGTAATATATACCAAAATTGCAATTGCTACAGGAGAGGGGAATAAATGCTGTGAAAGAAGAGACTGGGAAAACAATCTCCTTCCACCCTACAAAGAAGTGGCAGGAAAGTCTTGCTTTGGAAAATGGATGACGGAGGTAAGCATAAGAGCAATTCCTTTTTTCTGATTCCAGTTCAATTTAGATTTTGTTGAATCCTCCCCACTCTCTGCAGCAAGATTTTCCTACCACACTAGTGTACTGTAGGCTGGAAAGATATCATGGCTTTTTTACCCCTTTTTTCTTGGCATAATTTCCCTTTCATATCTTATTTTTCTCACCCCTGTAGCACTTGCAATTTGGCCCATGATTAACTCAGATTATGACCACGGGACTTCTTCATGTAATGTCTGCTGCTAACCCTTACAAAACTGCTTGGCAGGGTGTACTGTGGAGTAGCAAGGTCTGTCTCTTATCCCATGATTCTCAGCAAGTACCTTTATAATTCTCAGCTTCTTACAAGTCTTGTGTGTGTGGAGAGGAAAGCTGAGTACACACTTGAACTTTACTCTCCTTTACCCTTGTTTAATCAGTAACATTATATCACTGTGAATTATTGAATAAGTAAATTCAGAGACCCATAAATATAAAACATTAGTGAATATTGCATTACCCCAATCACAGCAGATGTAGTTTCTGACTGCTTAAATTCAACCTTTGCATTCTGGATCAAAATGTTGATTCCCCCCCCATGCCCCACTGATACACTAAGAAAAAACAGGACATCATAAGATTAAAAAATACAAATATTTAGCAACCTGTTATAAAATATTTCCTTATAATACAGCTGGTGTGTATGTTTCAGCGTAAATAAATACATGGAAGTAATAACTTAAGAACTGTACTCACTTTGTTCACATATTTCTTAAAACAAGTCAATATGTGTAAACTCACTTCTACTGTTGGAGAACCTCACTGGATCCTGATCCAGTTATCTTTGTTCATGTAGAAGGACGCTGATGAATACAGTATTCTGGCTCACAAGAAGCCTCATACTTCAGTTTTCCAAATTTCGACATTAAGAAAACGTGAACCAGTAGGTATTGCAAGGAGTTAATGTAGTATCTTTTCATTTAAGGAATCTAGAAGCCTAGTCAGGCTAAGCATTATTTCACTCTCATGAATATAAATGCTCTGACAATCTCAGTCTAGTTCTCAGTGCACCGGAACACAATCTCATACCTCATATTGCTAGGATGTATTGTAGTATTAGCCCTTCGAAATGAATACTTTGTCTCACTGAGGTGAGGAGGAATGATGAACTCACCAGGTAAGGTTCAGCTACATAGAGCAGGAGAAAAAAGACCCACAACATCAACATTTAGAGTGTACATTTAGACTGAGTCAATAATTTTAGCATCACAGTTAACTAAGACGATCAAATAAAAGCCCTTAAAATTTAAATATTTAAATATCTATGAAAAGTTATATGTAATCTGATTCTACATATAAAAGCAT